>NC_034414.1:15254487-15499567 GCF_002078875.1 Numida meleagris | reverse complement strand
CCCTCCAGGTGAAAGCAAACTGTGGTCTGCATTCTGTGGCCAACGGAATGGAAAAGAAGGCATTAGCAATGTCAATGGTGGCATACCACTTAGCTGCTTTTGACTCCAGTTCATACTGGAGTTCTAGCATGTCCGGCACGGCAGCACTCAGTGGGGGTGTGACACATTACAAGCATATGAACTGTATGGATGCACCTGATTTAACCAAGTACTATTTGGACCTCCACCTGCTGTTGGCTCCTGTAGCACACCCTGTCCTAATGACAGGATTGGAAAGGCAATTTTCCCATGTAACAGAAGTATCTCTTGTTTAGCTTTCTAAAAGCAAAAGAAAGAGGAAGATGCTGCAGTTGCAGGTTGCTGCTGGTATTGGGATAAGTGGTTTGGAGGAAGTAGAAGTACAGCCAGAGGAATGGAGCTACATGGGTCTACTGAAATGGGATGAGGTGGAGCAGGGGAAGAACTACCAGCACAGTTCACCTGCATTGGAGCAGCAGAAGCTTTTACGGTGTTGAACATAGCTGGATTTCTGTATATATGATTTTGCCTTATGAATAGTTCTGCTGGTTGATGATGTGATAAGGTGTTAGATTTACTTAAGGAATCTGCTTGGATGAACAAGAAATGAGCAGTTTCAAAGAGACATTTCAATCTATCTGTGTTTCATACAGGAGGTTACAGAGCAGATGAGGCTCTAATCCTCTATCTTTGTGTTCTCTAACATTCCCATTAGGTTGTCAGTGCAAACCTTTAAGCTCTTTGGTATGAGTCTGTTGTGATGTTAAATATAAATGATAATAATTGCCTTCCTCTGGAACTGCCAATGATTTTTGAAAGGAAGGAGAACAAATAAAGTGTTACGAGTAGCAGAGGACAAACAGAAAGGAGGTCAAAGACAGCAGTAGAATTTTAATGTGTAAATGAGATTTTTGCATAGCTGGGTGTAATGAACTTCAGGAATGAACTGCATTAACCCTGTGAATAAAGTGTTTAGATAACCAAAGCTACACAGTTTTACTGACTTGAAAGGACTAATCTAGCGTCCACCAAGTAAGGAGCTGGCAGATATCTTTATTCAGTGGCATTGTATAGCTGGGACAATACCTCCTTAATCTTTTAAGAAACAGGCCCATTCCTATCATTCTGCATTCAGAGGAATGGAATAATGTGAAAATCTAAAATGGAGCATGAACGAAAAACGAGAAGGAAACCTCAACCATCCTACGCATTCTGAAAAAAAATATGCACATGAGATGAATTGCACAGCTGTCATTCTAAGATCTCACTAAACAAAGAATAGGTATTTACAATCATTTTTATTTGCTCCAGCTACAGCGTGAAGGAAGATAAACTTTTCCATCATTAAATTTCCCTAGGGAAATCAGAGCAACTAGCATTTCTTGAAATAAGTACGCAACCTGGCATATATAATCTTGCATCTGAAAGCAGATGCAAGTTGATGAGGGAAGCAGGTGAACAATGCTTTCTTGCTTCAGTACAATTTCTTTGACTTTTCTGCTATTCTGCTTACTCAATATCATATAACAGCAGTGTCTGTGCTAAAAAATCTGCTGTAATTAGAAAATGGCAGCTTTGTTCTGACAGGTTGGGTCACTGTCCTAAACAGGAGACAGCTAATAAGCTAAAAGTCTGACTTGAGCAAGTAAGATTATTGGCTTCATGGATCTTTTTCATAAGCATCTGATCGTTCCCTGCAGTATCGTCTAGCTGCGCTGCAAATCTCTGTAGGATATCCTGAAAAAAAAAGTGGGGAATTTGCTTTTATTTCCTCCCCCATTGCAAATGTCTTACAGTTTCAGTGTCTGTCAGAGCCATTAGCCTTATTTTTCATCTTTGGGAATTTCGGCAAAACCTTGCAGTGTGTGTGCTCAGACCTCATTGTAATGCATATGCTTTTCAGCTGAGGTCAAGTCCTTGCAGAAGATAGGGCACCAGCTCACTGTGCCACTCTAGTGCAATTGGTTATGATGATTTGATTGTAGAACTGACATCCCCTTTAGGCAGCCACTGTATGTAAATGTGCCTATGCTGTTGCTCTATGCTAGAGAAATTCATGCCTGATTAAGTACTGTTTTCTCTTCCATGCTAACTTGTTGACTTGGCTAATCTTTCAGTATCTGTGTAAAGATTGTCTTTTAGGTCAATTGCCTAAGATCTATATCTCAGGACCTAAATTGCCAAAGTTCTGTCTTGCATACGTGTTTCATTCTCCTTTTCATATGTAATCTACCTCAGTGGGTATACACAAAAGGTCACCGTGGATAGCCCAGGTTAAAAAAAAAAACAAAAACAAAAAAAACTCAACTCCAGATGTTAAATAATGATGGATCACATCATTCATTATCTGTATTACAGTATCACCTGCAGGCAGCCCAAGAGATCAGGCAGTTGTGTATGCATTCTGTATAAACTCCTGGTAAGAAGCAGTCCCTGCCCGGTCAAGCTTACCATCTAAATTGATAAAGACAAATGGAAAGTGTTATTACCCTCATTAGACAGACGGGGAGCTGCAGCACAGTGAAACTAAGCATCTTGCATAGATTGCACTGGGAGACTGGGGTGCAGCTATGAAGCAAACCCAGATTGTCTAAATCACAACTCAGTGCCTGTGTCTTCTTTCCCTGATGTCAGAAGAACATGTCCAGCTGTCCTGTGTTCTACAATGACCTTTAACAAGTATTTAATCCATGTTTCCATAATAATAATAATAATGACTTTGATTTTTTTCCTCACGAGTATTATGCCTAAATAATAAGTGTCCTAGAGCAAAGTTATCCCTCAATTTTTGTTCTTTTGAAAGTGTCCATTTGGTACATTTAGCTGGCTTATAAGTCAGTCACCCTAATTGCAGCCTTATTTTCAGTTAAGTGGGAAACAGGAGATTTAGAAAAGCTGCCAGAAAGGGCAGGTGAACATGGTGTAATGCAAAATTTTTGCAAACGGGAACTTACTTTTGGGTCAGGAAATCATGCCTGTTTGGTTGTGAGAGCTCATGTGTACAGATATGTTTGGAGACTCTTTTGTTGTGAATAACAACCCATGTTCTAGAAGGAGGTACGGTTCATCCTCTCATTTTGTGCCACTCTTTCGTTGTTTTTCAC
This sequence comes from Numida meleagris, assembly GCF_002078875.1. Lineage (NCBI taxonomy): Eukaryota > Metazoa > Chordata > Aves > Galliformes > Numididae > Numida > Numida meleagris. The sequence continues at coordinate 15,496,445 of NC_034414.1, read as the reverse complement.
CCTGGGATTTGGTACAAGGAACGAGTTCTGCTCCCAGTTGGCATGAGCGAAGTGGCCAATACGCCTATCAAAAGAGGTAGAGGATGGGTCTGCTTGTGCAGATATTAAGGTCTAAAAAGGCTTTTTGTGGATGTAGGTGATTCTTTACCACAGAGTGCCCATACAGGAGTATATTAGAATGGGGAAGGGACTTGAAGTAGACAAAATGTTCACTGCTCTCAGAGGGCCCAAAGCAGCTGCATTCTTGTAAAGCACCAGCAGTGGGCGTGTAACAAATGAAGGATTAGGTAAGTTAGAAGATGGCTTAGGTATGCCCTGTTTCCCCTTATTCCTGTTTTCTGTTTTGCTTGGGGTTTTGTTTCCACCAGAAAAGCTGAAAGAATGATTAGTGACAAGGGGAAGGAAAATAATTGTTAACAGACAGATCTATATGTTCAGCTCTATTCAAGTGAGGACTTCATGTTAGTAAGTGAGGAGTTCATCACAGTTGTTAGTGTGAATAAGATCAGAATTAAGCCTTGGTGTTAGGTGGGCCTGGCTGTGGAAAGCTGATTGTGTATATCTGAATGACTATCCAGACATTGAAAGCTTTTTATTTCTGGAGGAAAATGAGTGCCCATGATGTTTTGTACTGTGCTACTGAGAGTTTTCTGAAGTTCAGCCAGCTCATCTGTAAGTGAAATAGCAATAAAGAAAACGAGGAAAAAGTTAATGAGTGGGAAGAAAAGACAACTAAAACCCCTACTGTTTTCAATAGTATTACTGGATCCAATCAGCGAGCTGACAGCTGAAACTCTATTGGTGATAGGGAATTTATTTCAGAACAACTAAATGGGAAAGAAATAGCCCGTGAATGACTTCATGTTAGTAATTTTATGCTATAGACCAAACTATAGATTCTCACTCCAGCTTAGCTCATCAGCTTGTGTTATTTTAGTGATCTGAGCAGAAAAATCAGGAGAATTGTGGCTGCAGACACAGCGGCAAGTGATGCAAAGAGCAGAAAGGCAGGACACATAGTTATGTGCCTGCGAGCAGTATATGTTGTGTGTAACACTTCTCTGGTAGCCCTGCATTGCATGTAAAGATGCTTTCTTGCTGCCTCTTTAAACTGTAAGTACTGAGAACCAAAATTCCATAGTCTGGTTGCCTCTCCTTTATTATTAAGCTTTTAAGTTGGTGAGGCGCTAGAATGAATTGCCCAGGGAAGCTGTGGTTGCCCTGTCCCTGGGGGCATTCAAGGCCAGGATGGATAGGGCCTTGGGAAGCCTAATCTAGTGAGTGACAGCCCTGCCCTCAGCAGGCGGGTTGGAACTAGTTAATAATTAAGGTCCCTTCCACCCCAAGCCATTCTATGATTCTTTGATAAGTTTTTAATGACTTCTGCTTGGCTGATACTGAAACTTAGGACTGGATGGGATCGGGCTGAGTCCTTCTCTTCCTTTTCCTTTCTTCAGTTCTGGTAGTAGCTGGACAAAATACCTGGGAACAGAGGACAAGAAAGAACAAAAATGGTTTTCTTCACTTTTTCTTTTAGACATCAGCCCAGGCTCAATGTAGAGGAAAAGCTTACATTGTGAGGTTAGGCTTGTATAATGTAGACTGATATATACCAATAGCATACAGTATGTTTCAAGTGCTTCAATTTATCTTCTGTGGTGCTAAGGTGCTGCTTTATGGCAGACAAACAGGGTAACGGTGCCATGAGCAGGAGTCAGTGGAGCTGTACTAGTTTGTAACAGGTGAAGGTTCAAGCTGTTTGTCTAAATGGCTATCAGTGTTTCAGAGTTCCCAGTGCCTGGCTGATTAACCTAGTGGTACTAACAACATTAGCCTCTAGAACAGTCTGTGTGGGCTCAGGATCCCCCATCACTTAGAAAGCCCCTTCAGCCTGTCTTTAGTCCAGGTGTTGAAGCAACTCTTACGTGCTAGAGTTTAATGAAAATAAACCTGGATCAGAGCCTTTTCAGAATGGGACCCTGACAGCAAGCCTTGTTTTGTCTTGCTGCTGTCTGTAAGGATTTGAGGCAGCCCACAGTTACCTTAGTGCACATCAGATTGCCAGGACAATTATGTAATCCAGTGAACCTCATAGAGGAGGAGTGGAGCATGACACTACATTGTGCTCAGCTCTCTGGAAAATACTTTCAAGTAAATTTGTTTTCTACCAGAGCTTGCATCTTCAGAGAGACAAAGCCATGCACTAATTGTCTCACTTATAAAATGGAGTTCTGCTGATTTTTGTTGGATTTTTCTCTGACCTAGTGTCACCTGTAAGATTTGTTAGACAACAGGATTCTCATCTCAGAAGCAAAAGATAGGTGAGCTGTATGCTCCTTGCCAGCTCAGACATTTTGTTCACTTCTGAGCATGAAGTGTGATTTTATTTTTATTTTTTTCTTAAGAATGCAATCATCTCCTCAGGGGAAGCCATAGGTTTAACAAAGCAACATGTGGGGCTACATTCCCAATCATTCATTTGCTATTTTAGCCACCTTAATACTGCTTTGTGAAGAGCAACACTGGCTTTTCTCTTTACAGGTTTGAATTACATTAAATTCAGAAACATCTAACTCCGGAGGTAGAGAAATGGAAGCTAGTTTGTGCAAGTCGTTGATGCCTACTCAAAGTATAAGAACGGCTTCTTTGTTGCTACAGACATGTTGGTTCCCCAAGAGGAGGATGTATGGAGTAGAATTAAGTAAACCAAGCTGATTTGCTGTTCATTTTATTTTAAGCTCTTGTAAGACTGACCTATACACATCTGAAGCAGCAGTGTAGTACATGTAGTATGTATTTGTGCAGTACAGTTGGGAACTGTGGACTGGGTGGAAAACCAGCAGTATGATTTAAATACAAATAAAATACCCTGACTTGTCCTTTTTTCTCACCTCAGCCATGTGCTTCCCACCATTTCCTTCACTTGCACATGCAGTTCAGTTGTGACTCCTAGAAATAAAAGACATCTTATTCTTACAGTTAACAGGTGCAGTTCCGTTTCAAGATTAGCTCAAGGTTTCCAAATGCATAAAGGGAAACTGCAGAATTTCAGTCTTCCTTTTTTTTCCCCTTCAGATCACAATAGTTCCCTGAGCAGCATGTTCATGTCACTTACCCTGATCATCTTGAGGGCACCTCTATCGGTGAGCCCAGCAGCTGAGGTCAGGCAGATGTTCAGAGTGAACATAGATGTGAAGCCAGCCCTGCCAATTTGCTTGCCTACCAGGCTGAGTAATGAGGACCAGTCACTGCTGTTCTCCTCTCAGGGGCACTGAGCTGGCCATTTGCCTCTCATGCTGCAACTCCAGATGACAAGAAACATCCTGGGGAAGGTAGATTCAGGCAGAAGCTACATTTACGAAGTACAGAGGTGATATTAAGTCTGAGTAAAAGGTGTAAATTTAGACACTAATTCACTTTACATGTTTTTGCCATAGGGGAAGAATACTGGATTAATCCCAAGCCAGAGTCTTTCAGTTGTATTTTCCATTAGCTGTGTCAGCTGGACTCAAGTAATTGCTGCGCTATTAATGAAGCAGTATAGGGTCTTGAGAGAGCCAGTCTGATCTTTCAGTTTTTCTTAAGTTGTGTCTTACTTCACAGGTAGGCTGAATTTCTGTCTTGACTAGGATTAAGATAGACACCAGATCACACTGTGCCTTCGCATTACTCCTGCAGGAGTGTTGAAGCAACCCTTAAAGAGAGTCAGAGGCCCTTGAGGCCTGTATTTATGTTAAGAAATAATTTGTGGCCATGTTAAGTGGGCTTGTACACACCTACTCTTGTGATGTGACAGTGATACCAGCTAATGTTTGATGACAATTCATTAATTAAGAATCAGTTTTTGGAAAAGATGGGAAATGACTAGAAATAGTAACAGTATGGGAACGCAGAGTCTCTCAGCTCTCATGAGTGCAGTAAGACTGGATGATTCCGACTGAAAGCAGTAATGAGACTAAAATGAAATGATGATAATCTGCATTAACATTGCATATGTTGTATATCTTCCCACAAATAGTTGCTCCAGACTTCTTTGAGACTTATTCATCAGCAGGAATATCTGCACGTTCATAAAAAATATAGTCTAAACACAAACAGAGCTGTATTATATATCCACCAGGCATAATGCATGCAAAACTTTGTCGCAATCAAGATGAATTAACTGTTAGGGCTTTTAGAGAATAATAGCTGATGAGCCAAATTTAAATACATGCCATTTTCATAATGGGATTTCTGTTCATAAGTTTGCTCTTACACATTACTGCTTTTTTTACGGTTTATGAGCAAACTTAGCATTTTTTATACTGGAAAAAAATGATCATGGGGCTAAAGAGATTTACTTCTAAGGAAGCATTAAAAGCCAAATGGCTATGAGAGGGCTCAGACAGGGCGTATGAAATATTCAAGGAGTCTAAATACTATTGGCAGAAAGAAAGTACTCAGGACATTACAAAGGGTCATAAGTGGGAGCAATGGTTTGGAACTACAAAAGGAGAATTTAAACTGAACATCAGCAAAAAACTTTGGTACTGAGATGAGAAATCTGTTGTGATGGAAACAGGTGGACCCAAGTTGCCCTTTCTCTTTGTTGTGAAGTTCATATGGTGGAGCAATACCGTGGGATTTTGTTGACTGTAATCCCAGTTGATGCTACTCTCTTGACTCTGTCCTGTCATTCCTTATTCCTTGGCCTGACTTTTTTTGTACAAGTATTCTAGGCTGTGGGAGAAATCATTTCTAAGATGTCAATACAATTAACACTTTTTCTTCTTATCTCTCCTCTTTTCTCATTTTCTTGGGGGTGGGGGGGGGGAGCACAAAAAAGAAATCCATAGAAAATTTTTAAAAATCTGAGTGGGACTTCTGTAGTATTCTTGCTACCCTATTAACATATCAGAAGGGGATGTCTTTTGGGAATAACGTGAAATCAAGCTTCTTGTGAGAACTAACCTCCAGAAGTGGACAAAGTTTCTAATTCTTTTTCGAGTGCCGAGAAAATCTGTACCACATTGGCTTTTATTCTATTAAAAAGATATTCTGAAAAAGTTTTTGAAACACTTAGGGAAGATTTTGGTACTGCTGTGCTTAGAAAGCCAGAGCCAACATTGTCCAGCTTTAGTACCTGACAGCAGGTACAGAACCTACAGTAAGGGTTGCTGTTCTCCAGTACCTGCAGTGCACTTCTTTATAGTGCAGGGGGAATTCTTGCACTGGTTTTTGAATTTTTTTCCAAATTATGAAACATGTAAGTCTTCCAGTAAATTTGGAAGTCATTTTTAATATTTAGGACCCCTGACTGTTATGCCTTTTGGTTCTCAACCAAGTTTGTTTGTTTGTGTATATGTAATTTGATTAGGGGGTTGGAGGGTACACTTCTGCAGAGAAGACAGAAGATCAGAAGGTTTTGTTAGTGCCAACTCTAGAAGTGCAGCAGCTCCCCTTGGTTTCATAGATGTTATTTCAGTTCTAGAGAATGTAATCTATGATAAGAGAACAGAAAAATTACAAAGCATATTAAATTCAAGGCAAATTCTTCATTTTCAAGTAGCTTGGTAAATTACGGCTGCTATAAAATCCGTGAAGTTCATTTGGCTTTAATGGATCTCTGAATTTGTAGATAAAGGTTTGATTTGTGTTTATTTATTCAAAAAAGTGAGATACTATTTACACCTTCATCTCTGAAAATAAAATGATATCCCTGCAGAGAAGGTTATGCGCAGAATGCGATGTAATTTTCGATAGTACTTCTGTTTGTATCAAAACATAATCTAAAAATCAATTGGGGGAAGAAAAAAGTAACCTTTCTTTTTGGCTGATAGCCTTGGCCTTCAGCACAGTAATACAATCTGATAATCTTCCTTTTAACTCAGAAATAAAGGGCCTTCTCCTTTTGATCAAAACGGCAGGGATCTTTCAAATGGGCAGAGAGCCTGTACTTTAATATCTGCTGTTGTTTTAAATCATGATAAAAAAGGTAAATGTAACAATTGGGTGGCCATGGGCTGCTTCAAGCCTCAGAGGTAACCTGTGTGCTTCTGTGATTTTAGGAGACTGTCTTCTAGCTACTAGGGCTGCGCTGGTCTCTCAACCAGACTTAGATCTGTGCATATTAAGACCAGGCAAACAAAATCTTTCCCAGGCCATCAATTCAGAGCTCTCTTGGAAGACCAGCAACTTGAGCCCAGTATGAATGGTCTGTGTTTTCTTCTGCCTGAGATGCTTCTTAATTAGGAAATCAAATGTAATATTGAAATTAAAGCTGATCAAATGAGCCTAATTAAGTAGCAAATGGCTTGACTGTGACTGCATCAAACTTGCTGCTGCTGTAATAAAGAAAAAATTGCCTGTGTGTGTATATATATATATGTATATATATATATTTTTTTTTTTCCTCTTCATTCTGAGACCTGCTTCAGGCTAACACCACATACCTTGCTGGAGATTAACAGCATTGGCAGTGCATAATAGAACACAGCATAAGCTGACTGCTGAAGTATTTGTCCAGTTTCTTAGATAGGTGGTGCTGATTTACAGGCTGTTTGGCCTAAACAAATTATTTGCCAAGCCATGAATCTTAAAGGTGTTTTGGAACATGTCACTATTCCAGAGAGGCTGCTGGCTTTTGGGTTTTCTTAATATGAGAGCTGTTCTGAAAGTAATGCCTCTATCTTATTATGTTGGCCCATGATGTCAGAGGTGGATGTTGGTGGTATGGCAGTAGAGGTTGAACCTTCCCACCTATATTCCATTACGTGTTGTTGCCATATGACATATGGCAGCAGAGGAGCAGTCTGACAGAATGGCGTCTGAGGTGGAAGTGCAAATGAAGTAAAGGTGGGGAATTGAATTCCTCCATATGGAAAAAAAAAATGGCGCCATTAACATTAATTAACACTTGCTGAATGTTTATGGAGACCAAAGAGTGGATGTGAACACAGTGAGGTGATGGGTGGTGCATTTCAACAGTGCTGACGGTGACAGACAATCACCTCCACTGGGGCAGATATTTATGAATGCAGCATGCAGGATTTTCTGTGGCGTGCAGGTTCATCACTGATGAAAAGACATGAATAATGGCGGTGATGATGCTGGAAAATAGTGTTTTGTAGCTGAGAGTTTGCTCTATCAAATAGTGTTGTTGTGCTCTTTGTATCTGTTGTACTTTCCATGGAAATAAATAGAAGGCATTACTTTTGGAGTGATCTATGTACTTTCCTGCTCTTTATCAAAGAGGATCTGATTAATACTTTGTAAGAAACATCTGTCTCTTGATATTTAGCTAAGTGGGAAGAGGATCCGGTATCCTGACATCTTACTGTCTCCTTGTCTGACAAAGATTTCCATCATTCTAAAAGCATTACTTCTGGGGTCAGGATAAACAGAGCATTCTTGATTTCATCATCTGTTGTAATGTTTCTGTCTCCTAGCAGAATGTTAGAGGAGACTAACAAGGTAAGGGTAGATGGTTTTTCTTGTGCTTGGTTACTTTTTCCTTTGGGAGACTGTGAGATCAGCTACTTCTGACGTAGAGAGGAGGGCAATCTGAGCAGCATGATAGAACTATTAAGATTTGGGAAGGAGAGGCAGTGGGGAAACAAGACCCAGTCCTATGCATTAGCGTATGATGCTCAGTCACTGTGTAGAGAGACAAGTGTCTGTAACATTCAGGAAACGAGAGAATCTTGCTAGCTGGGAAGAAAATACAATCAGTTGTTGCCTTTGTGAGGTATGATGGAGAAATACCTTTAATGGTGTGCTGGTGAGACCTCACATGGAGTACTGCATCCAGATGTGGAGTTCTTGGTACAGAAGAGACATGGACTTGTCAGAGCGTGTCCAGAGAAGGGCTACAGAAATGATCCAAGGGATGGGACGCGTCCCATACATGGACAGGGTAGGAGCGCTGGGGCTGTTCAGCCTGGAGAAGAGGAGGCTCCGGGGAGACCTGAGAGCAGCCTTTCAGTATCTAAAGGGGGCTGGAAGAAGGAGGGGGATAGACTCTAGCCGAGTCTGTTGTGATAGGACAAGAGGAAATGGCTTCAAACTAAAAGAAAGGAGATTTAGATTGGATATAAGGAAGAAGGTGGGTTTTTTTGTTTGTTTTTTCTAATGAGGATGGTGAGGCACTGGAATAGATTGCCCAGAGATGCGGTGGAAGCCTCATCCCTGGAGACATTCCAAGTCAGGCTGGATGGGGCTCTGAGCAACCTGGTTTATCTGTAGGTGTCCCTTTTCATCGCAGGGGAGTTGGACTAGATGACATTTAGGGGTTCCTTCCAACTCAAACGATTCTATGATTATATGTATGTAAGGAGGATCTAGAACTGGTGCTTGATGAAGAGACTAGAAACTAATGGGTCAAAAGCTTACTACAGCTCCACTGGGGATTGATTTACAAAGTGGGATCTCCTCTAATATGTTTTTCTCTCTCTGGTATCAGGAGGGCGGTGCTTAGCTCTGCAGTAGGCTTTCCAGCAGTTGCGTTTTCTACTCCTTTAATGGGAATCTGTGAGAAGGTGATGGGCTTTATAGACTATGAAGGTCAGTGCTGATAAACTACCCTTAGTTTTCTTAGGGCTTGGAAGTCAGCAGTGGTTGGTGGACAGAAAGGCATCACCTTACCTCCCTTCTTATCAAAACTTCTCTGGGGCTATTTTAGGTGTAATTTACACAACACTGTACAGTAGGTACCTCTTCAGTGAACCTCTGCTAGGTTGCTTTCCACCATTTGACATGTAGCGTGGTAAAGCGACTCTCTGTACAGGGCCAGATGAAACTTTTTGTGGAATTTTACATGAATGCTTTGCTGTGGGGTTGTTGTTTCTCCATGCATAAATCTTTATATCAGCAGCCTGCAGTGTCAGAGAGCCACAGAAAAATTTGTTTTTATTCTTCTCTGTATTTATCACCATAGAGAGAGAGGTCATTTGAAAATGAGCTGAGTTTCCAGTAGAATTGGTGGGGTTTTAAGTGCTGTGAGCCTTCAGTGATTCTATGTTTTTCTCTTTTAAATTTGAATGAGATATGCCAAGCCACCTCTGGCCCCAGATTGGACATCATTCCCTTTGGGATGATGCTGAGACTGGAACTGAGTGTGAACTTTTGTGGGAAGGTGCACTGGGAATAGAGGGCAGGTTGTGTGCGCGACCATCTGTGCACTTTAGTCCAGTGGATGACAAGATGTGATGAAGCACGCAGGCTGTGCTTTGCAGCCAGGTCCATCTGAAGCTTTAATATTTTTATTTTTTATTTTTTATTTTTTTACTTTCTGACGTGTTGGTCTGGGTTCAGGTAGGGTTCTTCATTGGAGGGAAATGATAAATGTGCTGACATGTAAGTGCTGCAGTTTTTAGCAGATGATGAATTTTAAGCCTCTGCCTTGAGGCTGACCTCACTTAATTTACCTTTGCAATAAAAGATACAGTGAATGTCCCTACTGTCTGCACACGGTGGGATTGCTAATGCATGTTATCTGTTATATAACTGCATTCTTTTTGTCAATGACTGTGAATAATAAGAAAGATAAAACCAGAGGTTTTATTTAAAAGTAGGAGTATTTTTCTGTGGAGGAAAAGCATAATCCTACTTACCTAGGTTTTGACTTTCTGAACGATGTTAATTTTAGTTCACTGTATGACTTCCAAAACCTGCAGTGCATGAAACTGAAATCCTGCGATAGTGGCTTTGTCACCCAGTCTGACAGAGAGCTTCACCGAGCTGTGGGTAGGAGAGGAAATCTCTGGAGGAACCTCTGAGCCTGTGGAAAGACTTGGACATGGTCCCTAACCATCACTAGGACAGCATTTGTTCTGATTTCTTCAATTCTGAGCCCTGCCTGTTAACCGCCGAACACGTCACATTTAGGGACAGGGAGGGGCGCAGCAGTGGATTGTCCCCCCTTCACTGCACCTGTCCTGCATGGCAGTGTCACCTGGCCACATCCCAGCTGTCCTGCTTTTCTTGATGAACCTCCTGGCTTCAGCGCTTCCATCCCCTCAGGTGTACCCTGCTCACCAGCACTCATGCTTCTCTCCAGGTGACTTTTTATCCCTTCTCTCACCAGCTCAGCTCTCCTCATGCTCCCCTTCCTCCTTGGCTGCCAATGTGCAGGAAGAAGGGGAAGATGCTTTCTTGAGACCATAGGAAAAACAGAATTCCCAACTCTTGAGCATGTTCCTATCTATACCCACTGTTTTCAGTTCCTGTGAGATGTGGCTGTGGGATTTTGGTTCTGAGGGGACAGCAGAAAGGCGAGGTGGGTCTGTGTGGTGTCGTGATTTGGGGAAAGTTGCTTTTTTGGGGTGGTTTGGGAGTTGTGTGAATTGTGTGGTCGCACACAAGCTGCAGGAACTATTTGAGTAGGCCTTCTGTGCTTGTAGACTTTGTAGATTTTAGCAGCTAGCTGAGTCCTCTCATCTGTTCTGGACGTGTGAAGTGCAGGTTTTTGAAGGCTAATGACTCGCCCACAAAAATCCACTTGTAGTTGGATAAGACAAAAGGCACATGCTTGAAACTGAGCTGTGCCTTGTTGCAGGTCCAGTTCCTAATGCTGGAGCATAAAAGAATTCAAATTAAGTCCCCAGAAACTTAACCTCAATAGCATGCTTTGCCCTGCCTTATTCTTAAAATTAATTGGAGTGTTTTTTTTTTTTTAAGTTCTTCCAGAAGCACTTATCCTTTAGACAGGAACAAGCTCGGAATACATAAACCTAGACAATTCAAATCTGGCAAAATTATAAGCTGATGAAATTGGGGTCCCGTGGTAGGAAATGCTGATCACTTTTGATAATGGGTGCAAGTCTTTCCTTTTGTTTCAGAAACTGCCTAGTGTGAGCCAGGCTAAGCCAGTGAATTGCACAGGGAAACAGTGGCATTCTCACATACAGTTTGGAAAACCCATGCTTTATGGATGAGCAATAAAGTACCTCACAGCTAAATAAATAGGGCGTCTTTGCAAAGAGGGATGCTATTTGCCTTATTTCAATTAATTCTGTGCAGCAGGCTAAAATGTTTGAAGTAAAAAATAAAAAAATAAAAAATAAGCAATCTGCACTGAGACTGGTTTGCAAAGCTATACAGAAGGCCAGTGCTGGAAGGTAATGATATGGAAATCAACTCAGATCACTGAGAGGGCAGTAATGGGATCCAGTATTAGGGTCAGGCAGGTGTGAAGATACTCATGATGAAGATTTGAAAATAAACTTTCATTTAACACTCCTGGGGCAAAATGCCGTGAGTTCTGTAGACAGCCTAATTGTACTAGTGGAAAATGGTATTTTCCCCTTCTTGACCTTTTGTCCTCCATTCAATCACAGAAATCCATAGGTTGAAAGGTTTGGTTTTGACTTGCCAGGCAGAGAAGAAGCTCTGATAAGGTTTTGTAGCTATTAAACTTTCATAGATTTGTAGCCTTGTGGTTGAAGCCAGACAGTAACTTTTTTTTCTCTTGGGAATGGGGTTTCAATGAAGTCAGTGTTGCTCAGTATTAGAATTCCAGCCTTGCGAGCTGTAAGCATATGGAATTTGTGTTGAAGGGCCATTGCCTGAGCCTAGAAAGTTTCCAAAATCACTCTCATTTCCTCACCCATCTTTGCAAAACTTTCATTTTCAGCTTAGGCAGGGTTTGTGCAACTGCTGTTTTGATGCTCCTGTAGACCTATGCAGCTTCTCAGCAAAAAACAGAGCTATATTTTTTTTTCAGAGGTGTAGTGCATTGCCTGGAGTTCGTCCCACTAAAGTATATCAGAGCTGAGGGCTTCCCGAAATCCCTGCGTGAAAAGATTTCTTTTATCTACTCCCTTGAGCTTGGGACTACTGGGTTTTAGACAGTTTCTTATGTTGTGAGGAGTAAGATACAGACCAACTTTATGTTGGTGTCTTAAGAACAAATCAACTCCTTTCACTTGAAACCCGTTGGTGGTCTGTGTAGCTACCTGGAATTGCTTTTAAAGCTAACTTGATATGCAAGTTTTTGGGTGTGCTGCTCGCTTATCCCGCAGTTCCTCTTGAAAGGGGCTATGACTTCATGGTTCATGGACCAGGCTACCTCCTCTAGCAATAGGAAGTCTAAACAGTGGGTTTTGGTGAAATCTCGTTAATTGAAAAGATCTGATAGCTAAAATAATTAAAGCATAGCCTAGGAAGTGCTGTCAAATAGAGCCTGCTGGGAGGGACAGATCTGTGTGAGGTTTTATGCTCTTCTGCTGAAATCAGTGTTAGAAATGAGCCATACATACATGGTTAGAGATGTGCTTCTGACTAGTTGTTTACCTGCTTTTGTGGTTATTGCATGTTGTGTGCCCTCTGCTCCACTGTAACCAGCTTTGCATCCTGCTCTGTTTGACTCCCACTCCCCTTTCTGCATGATCTGCTGAATGTACTTATTGTGCATCCAGAAAAAGCTGAGATAGATGTTGATTGTTTTTGCTTTTTTTGTTTTTTTTCCCCCATCCCTTCTTCTCTTGACAGTTTTTTATCATGCTGTTAATTATATTTCTGTTGGAGCTCACTGTTGTGATTCTGTTCTTCGTCTACACAGACAAGGTAAGTCAGATGCTTCATTTTTCTTTCCCCTTCAGCAAATTTTTATGCCCCTTTTCCCTATAAATAAATCATGAAGCACTTGGCTTGGTATGCACATCATGCTTCTGTCTTTCTTGAGACACCTCTCTCAGAATGCATAAACAGCCTTACAGGACTGGGCTCTCTTGCTTGCTCATGTGTACAACTCAAGGTCACAGACATTGCCAAGTGCTTCTGCCATTTAAAAAGAAAAAAAAGAAAAAAAAAAAGAAAAACCAGCAAACACACAACAAAGCCAATGAGGCTTACTAGGAACATGTGGGAAGAGCCATCAGACACAAACAGGATACTTAAAAAAAAAAAATTAAAATGTTTGCAATTTAGGAGCCACATTAATGTTATATCAAAGGAAGCCTCATTGGCTGAAGCACACGATTCATTATCTTTTCAAATTGTGTCTCGCAAGACGTGTAGTTGCATTTTAGTGAGAAGCCTGTAAGTGGATAAAATGTAGTTAACTCGGCTTTTGTTTGTAGCTTCAAATTTGGCTTATGTTTGACCTTTGTTCCTGTGCTTGTTATTTCTGTGAAAGGGCAAGATTACCTATCCGTATCATCTTTGAATGAACCCCAAATCAAGTGAAAGCGCACAATTACACATAACCTGCCTATTCAATCAAACTTACGTAACAAAGTCTCCTACAACTGGTGATTACTAAGGGAAAACTGTAGGGTAGGTGGCAAAAATTTGCCATGAATACTCATCAGATACATGACCAATAAGCAGCTTTTTTTTTTTTTTTAATGAAAAGACATTCATAGTAAAATACAACAAAGATTAATAGTAGATCTAGTGTGTTTAAGGATAATGTGGACAGGGAGTGGATAAGATAGCAACATTACTTTCTAGAAAGGCTCCAAACTATTCAAATAATGAACACTGAATGATGTCAGGCGCACTTCTGAACGACTGAAAAGGACCTGGTTGTTGGATGGCATGTTGTAGCTGGGACTTGGAATTAACTTGCAAGGTAATTAAAATAGAAAGGGCAATTTAAATTCCTTGTATGTATTATTGGATTCTGAATTACTTGTAACCTCTTGGGAGAAAGATCTACACATCATAGATGACAACTTAATAAAGGCATCTACTTAATATGCAATAGGCCTCCAAAAACCAAATACAACAGTTGGTAAAGGAAACAGAAAATATTCTCATGTTGTTGTTAAAATTTAAGGACTCACCTCACTGTTAATTCAGGATTCCGTTTTGGTTATTTCATTTCAGCAAAAGAAAACAAATGATTAAAAGCACTAGGCAGTTGGGAGAGGATAGTCGTGGAGGGATTGTGGAGACTATCTTGATTCAGTTTGGAAAAGGAAAGATATTCTCTTCTTAAGAGATCCTGAGAGAAAAAATGGTAACAGTTTCTAAAATATTGGTATACCACAAGCCTGTCTTGAACTTGAAAATATAGAATCATCAAGAAGTATGTTTAAAAGTGAAGTGTTTCTGATATTATACATCACCATATCATAAAATTCCCTATCGCTGGCAGTTACTCAGGCTGATACGGTGTGGGTATAGGGATGATTAAAAAAAAAATTTAAAAAAATTGTTCATAACGCAATCAGTGTTGTTGCATTGACAAGTTTCTCATAAGGAGTTTTGGTCCTCATCCTTCAGAGGTAAAAATAGTGGAAGCGTGAGGAAGGATTCCCTCCCTGCTTCAGCCCTGTTGGTTTGTAGCATTCCTATCTATGTTCTTAGTAAGGATGTCAAGAAATTTAACCTCTTTCCAGGTTGCCAACCGTAGGTTGATGCAGAAGGTGCAATACAGATTTCTTCAAGGTCAAAAATGGTTCTAAAATATGAACTCCAGTTCAAGTTCAGGTTTACCAGGTTGAGAAATTGCTTCAGTTTGTGTCTTGCAGATGATCAAATGGGATACTTTAAATACATGATTTTATGTTGAAGAAATTCGTGGTTTGTGTCTGTGTTACGCTTGCAGTCCTGCCAACTTAAAATAAATAAATAAATACAGCAGTAAGCTGTAAGCAGTAAGACAACTAGTATTTTCATACAGCATGCTTACAATTTTGTGCCAGCTATCCTAATGTGAAGGACAGGACTGCCATGTGCATTCATACGGGTAGCGTAGTGAAGCCAGACAGGTCTGCCACAGTTACCAAGTTAATATGGTTCCTTGGAAAATCAGTGAAAGAACAGTCTGTGCTGATACCCACACATCAGGAGAAAGTAATATCAACTTTGCATACAAAAGCAGAAGGTGACTGCAGGTTAAGTCTTTGAGGGCTCCTCTATCATTTATGTGTATTTATGTGACTTTATATGTACGTATGTGAACAGCATTTTTTTCAATTACCTGAAAGCCTTCTGTTAATTAGGAGTGTATGAAAAATTCTTCCCAGGGTGAAATGATGTTTAGTTATTTTTTGTTTCCAGGCTTAGCGTAGGTTGGATAATGGATTTCCTGGCAGTTTTTGTTTACTTCTACTTTGTTAAATTGATACTTCATTCATTTTATAGAGTTTAGTCAGCCCTCCCCATTTTCTGAGAAATAGGGCAGCATTATTTCCTTAACTTTGGTGGAGGAGCAGAGCTGAGAAGGCTGCCCAAGCTTGCAAGCAGCTGGGGCTAATTTTAAGTGTAAAGCTCTTGCTGTCCTGGCTGAAGGAAGGCTGGAGACTGAGCTGAGCCAGTGGTGTGGCTGGCATTGTAGCCTGCCTTAAAAATATTTGGCCTATGCCCTTTTTGTGCCTTCTGCTGCAAAATGGTCACAGTGGCAAGCTAGTGCCAGCACCGAGGTATCTGCCACAGTGCAAGTACACATCCAAGCACGTACAGATGCAATGCATTTGTATCCACTGCGGGGACTGCTGATGTAGTAGCGCACTCATTATTAAAAAGCATCAAGACAAAAGTTCTTTACAGCTTTTGGCACAGTACTTTTACTCTTTTGTTGTGGGAGTGAATGCAGCTGTGGAGATGGACAGGACTGGCTGCTGGGACTTGGGGCAGCCTGGGCTGATCTCTCATTCTCAGTGACTTGGTAGCAACCTCTCAGAGCTTTTAAGCTGCAGACTTGCTCCTGTGCCCTTTAATGCCATCTTCCCTTTTTGTGATGGAGAAATGTTTGTCTCGACCTCATGAGATAAATAACACCCTGGACTTTACAACTTTTTCTCTAAGCTGTCTGTATGGTGCGATGTTAGAGAAAGGCTTGGAGAAACAGCTCGACGATGCTTAATGCAGGATGTAAAAGGGAGAAACTCCTTGCTTTTTGGGACTGTGATGTGGGAATCCTTGGCAGGGGCACTGAGCTCAAGCCTGGTTAATGCTCCTCTTTTGCATCCTACTGGTTACACTGGTTACAAATCCTTTGAGTTCTGCAGAAGTGAAAGGTTGACTGTGTAGGAACGGGGTGAGGAAACACATTCCTATGCCAAATGGTTGTCAGTTGTCAGGAAAAATACATAGCGCTTTTGTTTTGTCCTGGCTCTTCCCAAAGCATCAGTGATAGGTTCATTAGCTGTCTTCAGTTCAACATGGGGCACTCCAGGGACTTTGAAGTCTCCATTTGAAGTATTCCTGTGATATTACCAGAGTCATGTGAATGGCCACTATCCATAGCTTGAATTTTCTCTTTGATATATATTATTTTGACTCCATTAATACAGAGAAGCATTTGACAGGTTTTATAAGTCAATTGTTTCTGTGTGAGGGTCTTTCTGTATTTATAGGTGATCCACTGAGTTCTGTTAGGGGTAACCTTACTTTTATTGTGATAAAGAGAAAGCAGCTGTGCCCTGTCCTGCCAAAGGCTGGATATTCCTTGTATTTTTCAACACCAAATCGGACCCTGCTAGAATATAAATTATGCTAATAGAATATGTAGCCCTGTAGCAGTTCTAATCTGTATAATCCTTCTGTGTTTATCATCTGTTTTTATTTTTACTGTGATGGTTCTCCTGGAGGGTCAGGGAAAAAAAGTCCATATTTACCTCTTTTGCAGCTGCAGTATATAGGTTTGGGTTTTTTTTAGTGCTTTTGTTTGTTCAGGTGTCTGCATTTTTTACAGATTTATGGGTAGAGCTATGATGCTGCAACTTAATGCCCACAAATGGAAGAAGAACATTTGTTTTCCGTGTCACAGTGAATCATAATGAGTACATCTTTAGTTTTTACTGCTATCTTACTGAAATGTGATCGATGTGTAGATTAATTTGTTTCTTGCTTTGTTACTTGAAACATTTTACTAATGATTGTAACTCCTTGTAGATGTTTTGCCTAGTCCCATACAGGTTACAAGCAGCAGACCGTAGTGGGTATGATTTCAAGTATAGTCAGTCTGCAGGAGGCTCTCAAAGGTACAAGGCTGTTTTTAACTCTGTGGTATTTCTGCTGGGATGTGCTGCATTAACATAACATGCTTTAGGGCATGCAAGTTCTGATCTTGAGTAGGAATAACCACATGCATCAGTACTGATTAGGGGCTGACCTGCTGGAAAGGAGCTCCGCAGGGAAGGATCTGAGTGTCCTGGTGGACACCAGGTTGTCTGTGAGCCAGCAGTGTGCCCTCATGGCCAAGAAGGCCAATGGTATCCTGGGATGCATTAAAAACAGTGTGGCCAGCAGGTTGAGGGAGGTGATCCTCCCCCTCTACTCTGCCCTGGCAAGGCCGCATCTGGAGTTCTGTGTCCAGTTCTGGGCTCCTCAGATCAAGAAATACAGGGAACTTCTAGAGAGAGTTCAGCAGAGGGCCACAAAGATGTCTGGGGCCGAAGCATCTCCCTGATGAGGAAAGGCTGAGACACGTGGGGCTGTTCAGTATGGAGGAGACCTGAAATAAATACCTGAAGGGTGTGAGTCTAGTGGATGGGGCCAGGCTCTTTTCAGTGGTGCCCTGCAGCAGGACAAAGAGCAGTGGGCACAAACTGGAACATAGCAAGTTCCACCTGAACATGAGAAAGAACTTCTTTACTGTCGGGGTGATGGAGCACTGGAACAGGCTGCCGAGGAGGGTTGTGGAGTTTGCTTCTATGGAGATATTCAAAACCCGCCTGGATGCTTTCCTTTGCAACCTGCTGTAGGGAACCTGCTTATAACAAGGGGTTGAAGTGAGGGTTGTACAGAGGTCCCTTCCAACTGGGATTCTGTGATCTGTGTATACAAGATATTTTGAGCAGCTGGTGCATTAGCGCTTTATTTTTCAGTTAGAGCTCAGTTTGTTTTGTATTTAAAAGAGCTCTCCACACACTGATCAGTTCCTGGCTTATAGCGTTGCTCTGGCAGTGTTCTGAAGTTAGAGTTTTGCATAAATGCTGACAGAGCTAAAAACCCACTCCTCTGATAAGCAGGAATAACATTGCAGGTTGAGGTGGAGGAATCTATAGATTGTCTCCTGGAATGTGACACCCTGCAGTTATTGCTTTGTGAGGGTCGTGGGTTAGGCCTGGTCTAGTATTTTATGTCTGTTTAGCAAAATAATGATATACAAAATAAAAAAAAAAGAAGTTTCTCTGTGGCTTATTTTACTTGGTAATAAGCTTAATTTTAACTATTTTATTAGCATTTCAGTACTGGTGTCACACAATAGGGAGTTGCAGAAATTTCATCAAAAGAATTTAATTATAACCAATTCGTTTTGGCTTCTTTTCAGCAGTGCATTCAGGCACAGGTTTAAATGTGTCTCTATTCAGCAGATTACTTAAGTGTGTGCTTAAATCCACATGATTGACTTAATCATATATTGAAGTCTTGTCAAAGTTGATATGCACCTTTTGTGTTCTTTCCTTTTAAAAGAAATCTTGCTAAAGAAATGCTAATAGTGATAAAAAAAATTCTGAAAATGCTAAAGATGTATCATGGTCTTTCACTTCATAGGGAATTTAGTGGAAAGTAATGAATGTTTGCTTTAAAGCATTAATAGTTATCTTTTTCTATTTGTTCTTGAACAGCTTTCCTTTTAGTATCTTGATCTCCAACACATTACTTTAACCTTTTTTTTAAGCAGGAGCAAGTGAGGAGAAATTTGTTTGTTTCTGTGTCTGAAAAAACCAAATACACCACTGGAAATCCAGCAGTTTCACTAATTCATTTGTCAAAAGAAGATTTCATTGAAAGTGGACCTGCAAACTGCTATTAACAGGGTTGTTGAAGGATAGTGAAGTATTGATGAAAAGAATTAAGTGCATGCTACAAAATAGGTGTTATTTAGGAACGATAACGGCAGATAAAATGCATTAAGGCTCCCCACTGGGAACTCTTGATCAGTGGTTGATCAGAGCCTAATTGATTCCTTGAGTAAAGTGCTAGCAAGGGAATGGGCGCCAGGAAAGGAAAATCAAACTTTCCTAAATTAAGCTCTGTGCCGAACAGAAATAACCTACGTAAAGATTAGATAATGCAGTAGCCTGTCAGCTCTTTATGCCACGTGTATTCCTACTGTGGTTGAGTTCAGAAATGAAGAATGTAGGTGTCTCATCCTAGTCAGAATGGATTTTTGTTCATAGTGCAGTGAGTACAATATTGCTCATATTGCACTACTGCACAATTTGGAATAGTGCTTTGTCTCGGGAGAAATCCAGTTCCAAACTCCAGCCTGACTGGCTGGGACATTAATTCCCAGAGCTGTATAGATGAATCAAACACAGCTACTGCTGCCGTCATGCCTGGCTTAAAGCCGGCTAGATCTGTCTTTTATTTCCTGGCATCACTAAATTCATTTGATAAATATATGGCAATGCATCAGTTAGCATACAACTGAAAGTGATGTTTCTGGGCTGCCTTCTCACAGGTTTGTAATCCCTAATCGGAGATTAATTTGTAATCTCAGGAGCACATCAGGGAATATCTCTTTGTTGTGGGAGCACTTTTACGATTATTTGTTCCCAGTGCTCATCTTAAATTTTAGGTTTCATGGCAGACAATTTGAGTAGTGCAAATCTTCAGGTTGCTTCTGCCTTGAAAGACCTAGAATACAGTAAAAGACATTGCACAACTGCATACTTTTTGTCTGGGCATCTTAAATTGTGTTACTAATAGTGAGTAGGTAGTTCAGCTCCTTTACTGACTGGCAGAAGTGATGCTGAAAACTGAATCCTCAAGATGCAGCATCTTGTGGGAAATACTAAATGCTGTCATACCTGAATGTGTGTAATGGGACCTTGCTATTCTGGAGACTGGGTCTTTACTTAACTCAGCTGTGGTCAAAGAAGTCATTTCAACATGTAGCAATGGCCAGTAGTGCTCCAGTGAATGGCACTGCTTTGCATGCCACCTGATCAGCACTGGCTTTAGTGGCGACTGAACCCCATTTTTGCATCTTTTCTAAATGCTGATATGTGTTTCCTAACATTTTGTTAGGACAAAAAAGGAAAGAATAGCAAAAAAGAGAAAAGAGTGGTTTAGAAAACTGATAAATGATTAAAACGCAGCTTTAGACTTTTAAACACAGGCAACATCAAGTGCAAAGGAATGACTGAGATAGCATATTGAAGTAGACAATACATTTCTTATTCATTCTATGAACATTTTTTATGTGTCACTACGTATTTCAGACAACATTAGAAAATGACAGTAAACTAAATGTTTAACATTTTTACATGTACAAAAAGAGAAGGGAAGGTGGCTTTTTGTGTCACCAGATATGTGCTGGCCAGGAGCACGCAGTTCTTGTCCAAGATTTGTCAGCTGCAATTGAAAAACAATGTTGAAGATAGACTGCTTTAATCACATGACTTGCAGTTGAAATTCTTTCAAATCCTGCCTTTTAACTTAGCAATGGCATACACAGGATGGCTCCCAGCTGAAATGAGGAAAGACAGATCTGCTGATCAGCAGCTCTAAGCCACTGCTTATTCAGGGACCTCTTTGGTGGAGTTGAAGCTGAAGTGTATTGACTCGGGGGCTGCAGATCATGTTCAGGTGTTTTAAATTATTTAAACTCCTTGATGCATATGAAGCAACCACCTTATAGTGTAGCTCCCCTCATCTGAAGCATCATTGCACTGCAAGATGGTGTTGTCTTGTTGGCTGATGATTGAGGATTGAATCTGTGAAGATGGAGGAATGAAGCTCAGCCAGTGGTGCTTGTAGTTTTGAAATACATTCCAAAATTTACAAAACCAGCATAGTCAATGGTGCATGAGAATTCCTGCCAGTAAAACAGCAACTAAGTATATCTGGAATCATCTTTAATATGGACGACTTATCTTTAATCATTTGAGATCGCTGAATCTTTTTACGAATGAGCACCAAAACTGCTGATACTTGGCAAAAGGAAAAGGCTGAGACAGAAGAGAGAGAAGTAGCTTTTGAGAAGAGGGGTATGTCTTAACAGGAGGTAGAGAGAGAACTTTGCTTTACAATTTCTGAATGCACGCATTTCCTACTTGAAATTTTGAGTGCTTCTGATGATCTGGATGATGGCAGTATAATACAATTTCTTTACAGTTTTCTGGCATTAGCGGTGAATGAGAGATATGCAAAGATTGTTTTAACTTTCTCACAATTTTAATCCACTTTATTTTACTGCAGTTATTTTGTGTGCTCTCTTTTGTCTCTTTAAATTGCAGGGAAGGCGTCCTTGAGAACAGAGTATCCTTGTATAGGTTCAGTTCCTTCTTGTTAAAACTCATTCATCCTCGTGTACTCTTCCTTCTGCTACTAGCTGTCTTTGATATAATTTAGAAATGAGTTTTCTTTCTGTGAAAGACTGAATTATGAGGCAGAAATATGTTTTGATTTGCTTGTTCTTGCCATTTTGCACATTACTGCTGCAAGCAAACAGTGCTGTTGCTCTGCCAGACATTTGTGCCAGCTGCACCTTGCTGCTCTGAACCACAGGAAAGCAGAACAATGCATGTCATCGTCTTCTGCTGTGCTAATGCTTCCTCTGTTTACAAAGCCCTAACCTCAGCTTTTAGGAAACCTTTTTAGAGGTCAGCTTGAAGGACATGCTAAAGTGCAAACTGGATTGTGTGTTATAAATTTGGAAATTAAGTGAAAATAGCAAAAGGGCAAAGATTCTAAGATCATTTGAAGATATTTAAGAAAACAACTAGAAATTCTTCCTCTAGAGAATAACAGCAATGGGAAGTCATGAAGCACATGAGAGGAAAAGATTTTGATTCAAAACCATATGTTTGTTAGATTCATCACATAAGACATTCAGTTATTCCTTTGAAAATTCAGGACCAAAAGAGTTGCAGTAAGACTTGAATTAATCAGAATGATTGAAGCAATATTTAAAAGCTAGGAAGAGAATCAACATTTCTTTTCTGTTCAACACGCATGCCCAAGAAAACATCCCGTAGATTTCTTTCAGGTCCACCTTTTCATTGATGAATAGAGAATGCATTGTAGTTGGCAGAAGAGCAGCTGAATACATTCAAACAAAGAAAAGCAATGGTTTTTTCAAGGTCAGGTAGCTTGGGGAGAAAAAGAAATTGATTTCCTTTTGGGGACTGTGAAGAAAGGAGGAGGAGAATGTGTTGTAAACCTTGAAGTGTGTTGAGATCAGACTGGTATTTAAGCAAATGTCAGTGGAGTGCCCTTGCTGCTACCAGCTCCACTCATGGCCATTCAGAGGCCAGATGTGACTTCCCATGGCAGCGTTATTCTCAGTAGAAACCTGAATTGTGCTCTCTGACACTGATTTGTGTACAAATGGCAGAGGCAGCTCTTCAATGACAACTGCTGTTACCACAGAAGAGCACAGAGCCATGAGGACTGCTTTTCTGATTGTCGTAAGTTTTCTTTCTCTAGGCTGTATTCATGTCAGTGTCAGTTTTCATGTATGCGTGTTAGTAAGGGACAATTAGATGAGTAAGATTACGACAGTGAAATGGCTCTCTGCTGCTGGATATCACCATTCTGCCACACCCATTTTAAGCCATTTGGGGGTTTCATGCACAATACAGTATCAGGTGTTAGCACAGAATGAGCACACAAGTTTCCACTTTCTGTATGGTGAAGTCTTGGCCTCAGTGAAGTCAGTGGGAGCTGTGCAGTTGTTTACTGTGGAACCAAGCTATTATTCTTAATTATAGAATTTTTAGCATCTTTCCCACTTGGAGATCATGCATCACAATACAATGCTGTAGCAAGTTCTGCATGGCAACTATGTTAGTAGGAGAGTTTTATTCTCTAACATAATGTTGTCTTAATCTTGCAGTGCATTATTTGGGGGAATGCTGCTGCCTGCTTGGAAGTTGGTTGAACTTTGGCTGTGGAAAAAATGAGCGTTTATAGAGAAATGAAATTAATGAAATCTAACTTCCTGTGGATATTTGTTTCCTAATATCTGCTGTGAAAATTTGGCTACTCCATCTGTGTTCTCAGTGACTGTCCAGCTTTCACTTGCTATGCTACAGACTCGCAGAACTCTTTCGGCTGGGAAAAACCTCTTGGGATCACGTAGTCCAACAGTCTGCTCAAGCAGAGCCAGCTAGAGCAGGGTGCCCAGGACCATGTCTGGTCAAGTTCTGAGTGTCTTCACAGATGGATACTCCACAGCCCATCTGTTCATGGATTTGATCACCCTCATAGTTTTTTTTTTTTTTTTTTTTTTTTAAAAAAGTCCAGATTAAATTCCCTGCTTTTTAATTTGTGCCCACTGCCTCTACTTCTGTCAGTGGGCATTACTGAGAAGTGTTGGGCTCCCTCTTCGTTCCCTCCCATCGGGTATTTATGCACGCTGATAAGATGCCCCTGACTCTCCTCCATGCTGAGTAGTCCCATCTCTGTCAGCCTCTTCTCCCATAAAAGATGCACAGGTCAAATCATCTTTGTAGCTGTCTGCTTATCAAACCTGTATTTTGTCAGCTTGTCTGTGATGGTTTTTTGGGAGTCAGTGTCAAAAGCCTTACTAATGTCAGGGTAAACAGCACCCTCTTTTCTTCCTTCATCCACAGAGCTGGTTGCTGTATTGTGGAAAGCTGTATCATGTTTGTTAGGCATGGTTTCCTTTTCGTAAATCAGCTCCAAATCACTTTCTGTCTTTTGTGTGTTTGGTTTCCAGGAATACATCCCAGGGGACTGGGGGGGAGAATGATTTGCCTGTAGTTCACTGGATCCTGGGCAGGGCGCTGTATGTTGTGAAGCAGACAAAACATTTATCTATCATATTCCTACTTCAGCCTTTTTTCTTAGTCTGGATACTAATTTAGGGTATTTGTTAAAGATGGTCACCAGGTTTCACAAAAATTATGGAAATTGAGTGTTCTTGAAATCTGTGTTGTCTACCAACCGTTTGACTTCTTTTTTTTGTTGTTGTTTCGAGGTGGCATATAATGCCAAGAAATAACTTTCCAATGGTGAAACACTGCCACTGGTGCATGTCATAGGTTTGCGGTGATTAACCAAAAGGAGAATGTTTGAATTAAAGGAGAAAAGTGAGCTAAAGGTTTTTCTCTGCAATATTTATTAGAGTGCTTTTCTAATTAGCTTCTTGCTATTTGAAATGTCTTTTTTTTTTTTTAATTCTTTCGATTCCTGGAATATGCTTGATAGGAAACTGCTAGAGGAACAGGAAGGAGAGGCCTTATTCCACCTGGAGCTGGGCTTTCTGAGGATTTAGTAGGTACCTTTTTCACACATCCAGTATGTTTTCCTCAGTTTATCTCATAATTTCCCTGCTTCTGAAGCTGAATCCTAGCAACTATGTTTAAGCTGAGTACTGCCTTTGGTTGAGAAGGGGATTGGATGTTCATTCAAGCACATAGCAAATATTCTCCTTCTGTAATGTCTGTAGATCTGTACAGGCCCAGGCACTGGGACAGGTTGCCCCCAAAAGCTGTGGATGCCCACTTCTGGAAGTATTCAAGGCTGGGTTGGATGGGGCACTGGGCAGCCTGATCTGGTGGGTGGCAGCCCTCTCCAACACACTGGGGTTGGAACTGGGTGAGGCTTTAAGGTCCCTTCCAACCTAAGCCATTCTATGATTCACTTATTAGGTTGTGTGGATGGAGGTGGTTATGTTTTTGTGTTCATCTCACAATGATTGGCTTGTGCTATGTATGGAAAAATGGAGATTGTAGATTTTTGCTTCCATATCTTTGGTGAGGCTGTGCAAATTCCATGGGTGCTGGATTCTGGGTTCTTTGGGCTTCCTTCTGATCCAGGAGCACTCCTCGCATGCCCTTTACAGACCAGGGAAAGGTTGATGTTACTGTGTAGCTCTCTGAAGACATTAGATCAGCCTCCGAGATGCACAACTCTGCTGCTTGACAGAAGAAATAATAAGGCACAGTTGTGACCTAAAGGCCTTCCCGTGCCTCTTCCTGATATGTTTCAAGCAATTTTATACCTGAGAAGCTGGCCATTTGCAATACACCTGTGTGCTGTGTGCCTGAAAGAGTTATAGGCTAATTGTGGTACTGGAGCGGTCGGGGCCCGTGGCTGTTGCTG
Organism: Numida meleagris; assembly: GCF_002078875.1. Taxonomy (NCBI): domain Eukaryota; kingdom Metazoa; phylum Chordata; class Aves; order Galliformes; family Numididae; genus Numida; species Numida meleagris. Next base: position 15,471,488 of record NC_034414.1, on the reverse strand, counting down.
CTATGAATTTGCCTCTTTGTTGTCTTGCTAAGTCCTGTTAGCAGATATATGCTAACAGCCTGGTTTAGAAACAAGCACATGAACTCTTTGCATAGGGCCTTGCGAAACTAGTTCAGTGCAAATGAGCAAAACAGTATTTTAAATCAGTATTTCACGCGCCATGTGTGTTTATTTCTGGTCTAAGTAGGATGCTGTGCAAAGCTTGTAAGAGGCACTCAGGAAGTCACCTGTGCTGCAGCTTTCATGTTTAAATTTGATTCATCTCATTAATCTCCTTTTTCAAAATAGCATATTAAATTCAAGGATTCCGATATTGCTCTTTGTCAAGATTTTTCCATGTGAACCTTTCTAGAGGTTAATTTATCACAGAAGATTGAGTCCTGTTCCATATAGATCCTTATGAAAAGCGGCAGGACTGAGGATTTGGAAACAAAGGTGATGAGGGCATAGAATGGTCTGCTTGAAGCTTATTTCTTCAGTCAGGCAATGATTATTATTCTCTTTATTGTCAAAGACTCTGTCTCATACAGCTTAACATCATGAATCCACAATTTAAGTAGCTTGGACTAACAGGACCGAGTTTCTGATCCCCAAAAGCTTTGCAGTGCTCTGGTGACTCTAACCTTCCAAGAGAAGAGGACATTGAGATGTCCCCGTGTCCGTTTTGATCCTTTCACTTTTTGTCCTTGAAGCAATTATCCAGTGGGATTCTAGGTTGCGTACAGACAACTTGTGTTCTGATTGAAGAGAGTTAAGTGGAGTTAAGCAGGCAAGAATGTGACACTTGTTAGAGAGGTGGTCCTTATGCAGTGTCTAGCTGCTCTTTTAAGTGGTGATGAGGGAGTCTGATAAAGAGAAGAAAAAATGATGCTAAAGGAGTATGAGGTTGAGCAGAGGGTTAACTACATCTTGAATAACAAAAATGTGTTTTTGAGCTGAGAGTGGTTGAGTATCTCTTCCTTGTTGACCCGCTTTGAAAGAAATTTAAAAGGCTAGAATTTTGATGCGTTATGAAAATTAGACCTGCCAGGATGTGAAGTGGGGTGCCTGGAATCCCCTGCCGCATCTGCAGATGTGATGCAGAACAGCAGCGCTTCTCTGCACTGCCTACCACACCAACACACTTCACAGGAAAGTATTCCTTGGATAAGAATGACTTCTAACAGCAGTATCCCAACACAGTTGCTTCTTTGCTTCTCTGTGTCCTGTGACCACAGAACTGAGCCGCCAGTATTCCCTCTGGAGTATATTTCTTCATGGAGAATCAAGATGCAGTTGCATTAGAAAGCATATAAGTTTGGATCGCTTCCTTTGATTTATTAAAACCAGCAGCTCACTGGTCCTCCATTTCTTAGCTGACATAGAAGAGTAATTAAAACAAATCTTGTATCACAGCAGATTTTAGAAGTGAGTAGGGAAAGAAAAATTTTGCATTTTATGATGTAGGAAATTAAACTGTTCTTCTAACCCCTAATTCAAAAATGCAGGAAAGACTTAGGAAACATTTCTTATTTTTTGTACGTTCCAGTATCATCCCCCAGGCCTGGGCTGTCTCAGAGCCCAAGAGGAGCTTTAGGAGGGCAACTGTGAAGGCACCTTGTGACTTTTTCCTGCATATAAAGCTGTTCCTTGTGAAAAATATGTATGGCACCTACAAGTGATTTGCGACAAGAGAAGAAACAGTGAGATTGATCCCTCAGCTTTCCGAGGCTTTACCTCACCTGCAGGATCTTCCTTTTCGTTCCTTATCAAGGAAGCGTTTCCTTTTCTGAGCTCTGTAGTCAGCAGCTCCAGGCAGCAGAGTTAAGTGGGGGAAAGCAGGAGTTCCATGGCACTGCTTTTTTTCTCAGGGAGTTTGGGCTGCCTGCCCTTCACCTTCCCACATCATACCTGGATTGGAGGCTGGAGTTGCTGCTGAAGGAAATGAGTGAAAGTCTCTCTCTGCTTTGCCAGAACTGAGTATCAATATGGTTGATTCCCCAAACTGAGAACGTAGCTTCCAGTTCTCATTTCATTGCAAAACATTACACAAATTATGGCAGAAAATGCTGCTCAGGATTCCCCTGGAGGCATTTGTTCTCCGGCTGTCCCTCTATCCTAAGGAATGTGGACTGATGCACAAGGAATTTAATGTGATTAAATGCTAGCCCCTTGTGTAGGGTTTGATGAGGGAGATTCCTTACTTATTCCTCATTAGTCCTGAGCGGGCTCACTCATGAATCCTGTAACCTTGGCAGCAAGAGAACCTCCTTTTGCTTTGCTGTCTGCAAGGAAATGAATTGCACAGGCATAGAAATTCATGAATGCTGAATACTGCAATTAATTTTGTTAAAGTCTCTTTATATATTTCATTAGGGAAGAGGAAGGAAGGAGAAGCTTATCACCAGTTCTAAGTCTGAAGCCACAAATCTTGCGCAGCTTTCACTTTGAGATAAAAATGAATCTATAAGGTATCCCAAGCCCCTTTGTTTATTTTATGCATTGTAAGAGTGAGAAACGATGAAGGTAATAATGTAAAGTAGTGTTAACTGCACAATCTGCATGTTAAATTGATTAACATGGAGAAAACACATTAATAGCTTTTTATTACTTGTCTGAAAACTTTATAATGGCATTTATTGGAAAAGAGCTGAAATGTGAATGGCAGATGACTGTAAATCTCAGCTAGTATGTGGTGGCATAAACATTGCCTGAAAACGTTTTTTTTAAAGAGGGGTCCAGGCTCCTTATCCATTTTTCCCATTTAACCTTTCATTTATACATATTAAGTCGGCAATCGCACTACAGATGCGAAGTCAGATGTAAAGCTGGATGTATTGGATGTGCAAATCTTCTCTTTTTATGACCAAAACAGGTGCATGTAAATGTTTCATCAGCACACCCATTAAGCTCCCAGTGGTAAATTTAGCCACAAGCCTTTGAGAGGTGCTTGCTTTGCATTTAATTTAGATCTAAAAAAAGAAGTAACAGAGCTATTTAAAATGCATTACATTCAGCTTATTTAATATTCTTGTTCTCATACATTCGTATTCATTATGTCTATATAAAAAAAAAGTAAGTCACAGAAACACACACACATCTCAGTGACAAGGGTGGTGGTTCTAAACCAGGTAAAACCTGGCTTAGAAACCAGCCAGTCATTTTGGGAACTTTGTTTGGCTGAACTTGGAAATAACCTCCCTGCAGTTAGTGACACTGTGCAGAGCCTCTTCCAGACAGAGCAGCCCCTTTTTCATCTCTTTTTATACTGCACCAAACAGTTGTTTCCACGCTGCTGCATCGTGTACTAGCCCTGTGGGGAGTTGTGGTTCTTTTTCGTCTTTCTTTCTCTTATCCTTTCCTCATGGCCAGTGCCGATCAACTTGCAAATTGCAGCGTGCTCACACTTGATTGCAGTGGAGGCTTCTTTGCCATGTGCTTACAGGCTTTACAGTGTTAACTCTGGCTGCCATGCAGCTTTGCCCTGCCGCAGGTAAGAAGGTGCAGGGACTTTGGCTCATCTAGCACTCACCTCTCTGTGATACCATTGCTTTTCACATCTGCAGGAGTCATGTTCTTTTCACCTAGAAGTCATTTACTATGCAAAATGTAATTTTTATTGCACCTGCTCAAAATGGGTGGCCAGAAATTATACTTGCTGGACTAAGGGAGTGATGGAATGATCAATAAGATAATATGAAAAGTAAAATGGCTCACTGGAATTAAAAAGAAATATATTGTTTGCTGGCAAGTTGTACTGAAGGGAATTGGCAACAATGCATGAAGGAGATTTTTCTTGGTAGCGTTATATACAGGCCAACATGCCACTGAGAAGTTTTCTCAAATGCCATTTGTTTGGAAACTAACTGCCTATACAGTTTGGAGTATCTATGTAGTAAGTCCTTAAACATCAATCAAAATAACATCAACATTTTTCCCTGTTTCAACATGTCCTCAGCCAGAATCACAGGATGCGGCATGGTGAGGGATTAAATTGACACAAACTTCTGTGCATCTCCGTTGCATATTACTTGCTTCGGCATGTTTTGATTTATTCCCTTCTTTTTCAGACGACAAAGTTTTACTGTGTTTCATCCTTGCAATTTCTCTGTGAATAATAAGGCAACTTATTACTTCCCCTCCTTCCTGAGTTTAGCTTGTATCTTCTTGCCCAAGTTGTAGAAGAAAATTTTTTAAATTTTGGAAACTGTCCTTGAATTGCCCAATGAAAAAAATACTTTTTTTTCCCCTGTCCAATGTATTTTCCACCAAAAAGATCTTTTGTGGAAGAAGGGAGCGCATTTTTCCACCCTCGTCCCTTCCTATCTTGTTTCATCATGAGTCACACTCCATTAGAGTCCTAATGTTTCTATCAATAAATGATGGATTTGCCAATGGTGATTTAAGTTTAAGATTACTTGTGAAAACTTAATGAAGCCTGCAAATCATGAATTAGATTTCAAAGAAATTGTCTCTGACAGTTAAAAACTACAGGGCCAAAGTAATTTCAAAGGTAACATTTTTCCCTCTGTAGGTTATGTATCAGGTCAAAACAAAGCTGGTTCTGTGGGAATTATCTTTCCTAAAGCAAATCCCAATTTGTCTCTGCTGCAGTAACTTTCTCATAATGGCATATTCTGGGGTGGGTGACATACTGCTACAGGAGAGAATCCAGCTTGGCTGTAGCTGTTGTGAGGGCTGGCCTGGAAGAATCTGTTTCCCATTGGTTTGAACGTCTTAGGCTTTTCTGGTTCCTAATCCTGCTTCCCAGTCTCATGCCCTCATTACTAGACTGCTCAGACTGCTTGTCTGTTGTGGGAAGAATTGATACCCTGAGGCTCTCTGCCAGTGTCTTCCAGTATGGGGTTATATTTTTACAATCCCAAGTGCTCTTTGTAGATTTAAGCCATCCCTTTTGACAACTGCTCTGCCTGTGCAGCAGGGGATGCCTGGTTTGCAGTTTGATGAGGAAGAGAATCCCATTCCTCAAAAGTGCACGTGGGGAGTTTGCTGTTGCTTGGGGCATATTCATTTACATAATTAGATTTGTGAAAGATAATGAGAAGTTTCCTGCCCTAAATTCTGAATATCTAATGCAATACGGAGCAGGTTATAAATCTGTCTAAAATAACTGGCAGAAGAACTGTGGTTACCCCACTGATGCCTCCCTGTCTTTCTTTTCCCCCAAATCCAAGGAGAGAAGAGTAGTCAAAGGCCATGGCATTTAACTCTTTCCTAGAAAAAGCCTGGGAAATACTTGTAATGTTTTAATACTTGTGCCTATAGGCTTTATTTACGTTTGGTGACTTTCTCTGGCCTTTGTGGCAATGGACTAGTAGTCAGCATGTTGCTGAATACTGTAGGTCTCCGGTTTGTTTGATGAGAACTGAAGTTTTACATGCTTAAACTAAAGTTTTCTCACAGTAATGTTGTGCATTCTCTAGGTGTAATTTTCATGGAAATTGCCCTGCAAATTATGACTTTTCTCCCCATCAGACTTAGAGCATCTTTTCCAATATCAACATTTACATTGGTTGTTTCAGAAACTGTGTTTTTTAAGCCCTCACATTGATTTTGGTGATACTGTCAGCCACCAAATATCCAGCTCTTGCAGTTTTCCACTATTTTTTTCCTAATCTCAAGAATTTTCCCCTTCTATCTGCATAAGCTGTTTTAGCGGGAGGAATTTCAGTCCTGTCTGATCAGTCTAAGCATTTGTGTTGTCTGCAAAATGTTGTAGCAAGATCTGAGTGCAACGGGCTTAGTAACTGAAACTTGATTCTGTCCTTCCAGTTAAGGATGCCAGGACTTATTTACTCCCTGTATGCTGAGCGTCATTTTTCATCTGCAAAGCTGTTTTATGCAAAACCTGAATGTCTGTTGCTTTGGATTTGCGTGGTTTCAACTAAGTTTCCAGGATTAGCTTGTCTATCTGTGTATCAACAAATTGTAAGCGTGACGAGCAATTCTGTTTCACATGATGTTCAGCATTCTTCCTAGCAGCCTCCATCTCCAACACGTGTGACCCTGGGCAGAATGGTTCCCTTACAGATGTGCGTGTGGATCTGACTGTGAAGTTGGTTGTTTCAAAGCCGTTTTTGCCTCCCAGTGACAACTACTCACAGGGATGTGGCCATTGCAGTCTCAGAACATTTGGAATCCAGTCCCTGACGCAAGACTTTATGTAACATTATTGTGGTCATTGTTATTTTAGTTGTGCTTATTTGAACCTTGGTGCTAATGAACTCAGACGCCAGTAGTGAGCACTGTCAACTCTTCTTCACTGGAGCATGTTGCAATTGCCTATGTGCATGTAAGCCTCAAAATCTTTCTTCCTTCAAATACTCTTTGACTCCTGTGCCGTTGATTCCTCAGATTCTCGCTCAGTGATTTCCAAGATTTCCCTTGTCACAGGTGTTACAAACCTTGCTCTTTTGACATAGTTTTCAAGAATTGTGGGCTTTTTGCTTTTTTTTCCATTGTGATCAGGTCCAGTGATGCGAGTTTCAGCGCTGTTAGTTCTCATCATGAATTCCAAACTCTGGAGGGTCAAAGTCTGATCACTGCCCTGCACAACACTCAGAGGAGCATTTCCTGCATCTACACCCCAAAGCTAAGCTAGATTGGCTGGGAATTTCTTCTAGAATTACCTACTTGGTATGTTTTCTGTGCTAATTAGAAATGTGTGTGGAGCCACTGGCTTTTCTTCCTTCTCTATTTATCTTTATAGATGCAGTCACAAAAATTTCAGCAATACTATGTCAAGAAATTTAGTAGTAGGGAAAAACCCACACAAGATAGCGTAACTTTTTTTTCTACTTTAGTAAAGAAACCACAGATAAATAAACTTTACCACAGGTAGCAAAACTCTACTCTTTCCATGATAATTGCATTTCTGAGCAGTCAGGCCCGAGGAAGGTGAGAGCCAGCCCAGCAAAGAGTTCCTGCTGCTGTTGGCTGCGCTTCTTCATCAGCCACTCAGTGTGAGCACTAGAGAGTGGCTGCTGGGCACAGTGGTACGCAGCAGGAGGACGTGGTCACTTCTTCTGGTAGGAGTGACTGTGCTTTGTAGAAGAGTGAGATTTAAACACGATTAGATGGGAGAAAATACCACGTATATATCATAGGAAGTAGATGGTTGTTGCTGATTTTAAGTGCCTTTTGATGTTCAAGTGAAGGTGCTGCTTATACAGTCCTGGTTATTTTGCTAGATTCTGAACTGGTTTAAATAGTCTAAATAGCAACAGCATCTGCTAAATAGCCACATCAGCAGCCTGTGGAGCTATGCTACTTTACCTGAGTTGAGAAGCTGCCTGCATGCAGCACGCACAATTGTGCAAAGTAACACGGAAGGTGAGGCACAATGACAAGGACAGTTGTTTCTTGGGAGCTGATTTTTTTTTTCTTGTTTTGTTTTGTACTTTTTGGCTTTAAATATTTTTAAAATGTCAAAGTAAATCATGAGGCCCCAACATTTTGTAATAAAACCTTTTTTAATAAAGCTGGAGTATTGTACACGCACCCATCAAACCACCACGTGACTTCTAAAAGCGTCCCAAGAGATGGCAGTACTGATAAAAGTACCAGGTTACTCCTTTGGGTTTGTGAATCTCATTTGCAGACTAATTCCAGCCTGCAATTTCTTTAATGCTGCTCAGTGAATGCCTTTGTGGTACGGCTTTTTGTGTGTTTTAGGATGTTTTGGTTGTTATTGTTGTTTTTGCAAACAAATTGCTCCAAAATCATTCACTCTGACTCTTCGCTGTTCAACATTTAGGTTGTGCAATTTGTCATACTGGCCGAAAAGGGTATTTTATTCCTGTGGTAGAATGAAGAAAACGTAGTAAAGAAAATGATCGATGGTGAATAATGAATAAACAGCAGAGCAAGTCTCAAGCTAATTTTCATTCTTGCTAATGCTACATTCCCCAGCATTTGTAAACATTGCAGTGAATTTCCCACAGCCTTTTAGTACCCTCCAAAACAATTCACAATGTGCACTTATGCGTGTATGTGTTTTGTTTTCACAACAATAACACCTGAAGGCCTCCACTGTTGATTTTTGGCCTATAGGAACAGGTAAAGAAAATTGTCATCCTTGCTCCAAGCATCTTTGAATTCCCTAAGACATTTATTGCTATTGATCCAAGTCTGTCTGTATTAAGTTCTGAAATCAGTATGACAGCATGTCACAGTCTCATCTGAGTGAATGGGAGCTTTAGCTGCGTTTTGGGTCACGAATGGCAGGTAGCCTTCCTGCAGCTAATCACAGGGCAGTGTTTTCTGAAATTGCTACTCTTTAGATGATGGAAGTTTTTCAAATAAAAAGTTAATGGGATTCTGAACAGGAGGGCTGTGCACCAGATGCTTTTCTAGGAGAAAGTGACTGCAGATCTAAAGCACCACTGGTGAGTGTGACAGACATCACAGTTCTGTGGCAGCGAGGGCCCTCACTGCTGCACTTCGTGCTCAGTACAGCCCACTCTGTGCAGCCTGGAATTTAAGGCAGATGCCCAGGCTGTGCATGTTAGCTGGGTGTAGGCTGGAGGTGGGCCAGGTGATGTCCCAGGGCAGGGTCTAGGAGGACAGGTGAGGGACAAAGGGCAAAGCAGTGTTACTTCTAATGAAATGAAAGCAACCAAGATGACCCAGGTCTTTGGACTGACAAAATATTCATGTGGCCTTGGTTATGGAAAAGTATATTGCAAGTAGTTTGTGCAATTCGTCTGGAGTCTTGATTTTATGTCAAAAGAGGGAATACAATACATTTCCCTGTACTGAAAGGATTAGGGCAGCCAGGCTTAGGGCTGCTTGCCTGTGCCTCTTTTGGCTTGGCCCCTCGCTTGTCCTGGGCAGCCAGTGATGGCTGTGTGTGGCTTTTCACCCTGGACAGCATGAAGCCAGGTAAAAGCAGCCCCTGAGGTAAGTGTTGTGAATATGCTGCAGGGCACTCAGTGTGCATGAGTGGTGGCTTAGATGACACGTTTCCCAGGGGACCCCTACTCTGTCACACAGCCAGCAGCAGCCTGTGCAATGCTGGAACCAGCACTTCTGGGGGAGAAGTGGGCTGGCAGATAGGGAGCTCATTCAGAGAACTGTTGGAACAGGCTGCCCAGGGAGGTGGTGGAGTCACTGTCCCTGGACAGTGGAGACATGGCACTGAGGGACATGGTTAGTGGACATGGTGGGAGTGGGCGGATAGTTGGACTCGGTGATCTTGGAGGTCTTTTCCAACCTTAATGATTCTATGATTCTGTGAATTTGGACCGTGTTGTAGCACAATTTGAGCCCCAAAAATCACCAGTGGCAGTTTAAAAAAAGGAGTGCCATAGTCTCCAAGATGAGATGTGCTAAATAGATTGACTTGTTAGATTTCAGCTTTTATTTCAGGATGGACTTGAAGTAAAGTTCAAGTTGGAAGGCAAAGGTGACATGATCTGGTATGAATAACAGAGTCCCTGTCCTTGGAAAACACTGTAACCTCTGGAAAGGCTGAGATTGAATTTAAGATCAGATGAAACTGTGAAGGTCATCTGTGATTCAAAGCATTTCAATCAGTATTGTCACCATGAAACTAATTACATCTGAGTTATAACTTTGTAAAACTCTTGAGCCTTGATTTAAAGACAACTTTGACTGCACCTCATTCCTCAATAAGTTGTTCCAAAGATAGTTGTTTTTTTTTTTTTTTTCCCCCAGTTAAAATTGTGCCTTGTTTCTATCTTGTGTTTGTCTAGCTTAAACTTCTAACCATTAACTCTCATAATGTCTTTTTCTGGTAGATTAAAGTGCTGTGTGCTGCTGAGAATTGCTTCTCCATGTAGGTACCTGAAGACTGCAATTAGGCTGCTTTTTAACCCTGCCACTCTGCTTAGTTTACCCAAAAGCCACTTGAAACAAAGCATGCGTCTCAGCAATCAGGTTATTCTTGCAGGTCTTCTCTGAGATCTCTTCACATTTTCAGTTGATCTCCCAAAATATGGGTATCAGTTCTGCAGTGTAGCAGTGCTGATACAATTCGACCTTTATGCAACTTATTTCAAATATAAGCTAAGTCGTTTTGCAGATCTCTTGCTTTCCAGAGTGTGGCTTACAGACTGGTAGTGTGACTGCTCTTCTTTGTTCTTAAATGTCTGTTCTTGCCTTTGGTCTGGGTAAGCTGAAGGGCTCCATAACCGAGCAGTCCAAGTGATCTCAGCAGATCATTTAATGCACATCACATTTTGTGTTATCTACAAAATTCCATTAGCAGTGATTAATTTCTTTTCCTTCCTTGCCTTGCAATGAGAAAAATATCAAATAACTTTGGGTGAAGAACTCACTGGATGGGTCTCCTATTTTATTAATGTTCTTTAGCTGTAAATTTACTTCAAAATACATTGAATGTCACTGCAATGATTTTCCTTTCACTTATGCCCCTGTAAACCTTGAAGCTGTTAGTAAATCTCAGTGAAATTTGAGCTACTCAGAGGTATTGAGAAGTGAGTTAGGTAGGTAGGTGGAGAGATGCCCCCCTGGAAAAAAAATGTCTCAGTGTTAGCTTAGCCAGTATTGTTAGACACTGGAAAATGCAAGGGGGAGGAAGGGGAGAAGGCAGTTTACAGCTTCACAAAAAGACGGGATCAATGCTTCTCTTTTGAAACAAGTCAATCTCTTAATTAGGAAAGAGGGACTTCTTTTGATTCTTAAGATGAAAAGTTAGAACTGTGAGCAATAAGCAGCTGAGGCAGCTGAGAATCATCCCCTGAAGTGTTCTTGAGACCACTGTCATACCTGGCAGATTTAACCTTTCTCTTCAGCTTCCAGTCCTCTGAGGGAGAGCTCACACCTCTGCCAGGCTGCTTTTGACTAAACTAGATCCTAATTGACAGTGGCTCAATCTGCCTGGATTAATTCCAGGACCTCGATGCCCTTTGTAGAAGCAGCACTTGTGTACAGCAGAAACTTGTTTCAGGTCTTCAGTTTGAACACTGCCTTTTGGAAACAGATCCGCCTCTGGAAGATTTGTGTATTGGATGAAGTCAGGTGCATGGATGCAGAGCTGGTGTTAACTATAACCAAGATAAATGAAAGGAAAAAAAAAAGCACAATGTTTTGTTCTTACCTGTCAGAAAGCATTTAGGGCTAGAGGGATTTTTGGAAGTGAAAGAAAGGAGATGGATTAGCATAGCAGGTTGGCAGCAGGATAAAACTGAATACCATGGGCTTGTACTCAGTAGGAGGCTGTACTGTAAATGGGTGAAGATAGGCTTCAGACATCTGCACGTTTTTATTGGCAATACTGGGCACTACAAATGTGCTTGTACCAAGCTGATGTTCCTCTAGCCTGATCTCAGCAGTGAATCAAAGGTGTTCTGAGATTATCCAAACTAACCTTTTCAAATGTGTCAGTCACCTCTAGGTGACTGGCAGTCAATTAATCCAGAGCGAAATTATCCAGTGGAGATATGCCCTTTAAGGATCCTGATTAAGATGCAGCTTGTGCTTGGAACTGATTAAAAGTGATTGCCATCAGATGGAGATGGTGGTGTGGCCGGCAGTGATTTGATTGAGTCTGGATTATTGTAGACAGTTCTCTGTAAGAAGTGACCTTGTTCTGTTGTTGAGAGGCTGCGAGCCTGAGAGGGACCAACTCTGCAAGCTTCTTTCCCTTTTCCTAAACCTTTGCAACAAAGTTGTTGATTTTTGCAGGAGGTTCACGGCATTGAACTGTGCCTCTTTCCGCTTTGCCCTCCCCAGTTTGAGTGGGACCCAGCAATTCCATGGGGTCTGCAGACATTGAGGAATTGAACTCCAGCCTGTTGCTGTAAATATCAGTGAAGTTGATAACCTTGTATTATGGCCGTAGCTAGTCACTTACTGGTCTCTGAGTACTTTGTATTCATCTCAGTCATGACATGGACATCTCCTTTCACTGGTGAAGCCTGCTTACCCATAGTCCATGGTGTGGTAAGTGATCTCCAAATGCTTACTAATGCGGCTTGTATAGGGTGAGGTGAGAGCAGCTCAAACCACAATCTCTGTCGTGTCTATTGCTGCTCACATGAGCAGTATGTTCTTTCTTCAAGATTTCTAGTTTCTCCTTTCATCCAACTAGATTTCATTTAGCAGGGTTTCTGCTGTTCATTTAGTGAATGCTATTTTTAATGTGAATGAACAGCGTGCATAATTCTGTTGTTCCATATGGAGAAATTGCAGTCCTCCGGTACCCAGTCTGTATGAAGGTACTGTCACTTATCTCTGTATAAATGTGTGGGGAAACAACTACATCCCCTTCTCCGTTCAACCTGTGTGACTTTCCATTAGAAATGCAGCTTTTTGTGATGTTACCAGACGTACGGAGGCTGTTGGAAACTTACATTTTGTCATCTAAGTGTGACTGGCAGTTTGTTTATTTGCTTATTTTCTACTATTATGGAAAGCATTCTCCATGTAGTTTATTCATTGCAGTCACTGAGTCTCAAATCATTCCCTTCACGAGAAAATCTGTTTTCTGTGAAGTATGGTGAAGAGCTGCAATTGTTTCTTTCATTAAAACGAAGGAGGCATTTAATAGCTGTTATTCACCTCTGTTGTTCTTGTCATCTAGTAGCCTTCCAAGACACTTTGTTTACCACTATCTCTGCTGAAAAGCTACCTAATGATTAAAAACAGTAATTCCAGTTGCTCGTGAAGGTCAGAACTCACACGAAATGATGTCAGAAATGCTGTTTTGGGGAGGGAACGGTTTACAAACTTGCATGTACCCTGACAGAAACATGTTTTTGAGCCACTGGAGACACAATGTGACTGATGCCAAGCAGAAATGTGAGCAACTCTATTGATTTTAGTGAAGCCAAGCAGAATTCTGCTAGCTGAAGAGCTGGTATTTCGCATAACCTTTGATTCTTGTAAGTGCGTGTCTGTGTGACTGGAAGAAAATAATGCATTTTCAAGGAAGAAAATTTAGGTATGGAGATAATTACCTTCTCTGGTGTTTAGCCAGGAGGAAATTGAGATCTTATTCTGTTTTCTTCAAAACAAAGCCAGGCAGCGGTTTGAATGGTCTTACTGAGTTTCTGCAAAGTAGCCACATGTTCCTGCAGAGCCCTCAGTCTCCTTCCCCCAGAGCTGGGATTTTTGCTGCCCTCACTCTGGGGCTGAGCAGAGATCATCCCATGGTAGGCATAAAGCTCACAGCCACGAGTGTGCCTCTGCCTGTAGTTCCATTTCCTCCAAGGACGATGGTAATTCTCCTCACAGCATTACTTATTTAAAATGAGTTCATTTCAGAGAAAGCATATCTTAAGAATAATAAAGCAGGCTGTGTGCGTATCTCGCTTTCCCCCTAAGGATTAGCGGTCCCTGGATCTAGGAAGACACAGTTTCTTCAGTTCTGCTCCCCAGCATTTTTCTGCCACCCTCCCTTTCCAGACAACTTTCTCCAGGCAATGTAACAGATTTTAACTCTTCAGTGTGCTTTATCATGCGTGCGTTTTGTTTGTTTTTAATGTGTCTTTTAGGTGGCTTATCAGCAGGCATTTGTTCCCCTGTTTCTAAGGGAGCGGAATCATTTCTTCCCCCGCCCTCCCCATTAGAGCTTACTCTGCTACTGCTAGTTGCTGGTAGAGCTGCCAGTCTTGTGCTCAGCAGACCAGTACTGCCACCTATAAAATGGGAGCTTCTGTACCTTTCCCATGGCCTCAGAAAGGGTCAGGTGCTGCCATTCAGAGGTTTGATCTAGTTAGGATGCAACTGGTTTGACTGTCTTAGAGATGTATTTACCTCAGAGCAGAGGACAAATACTGTATTTTGGCTTATATTCTTCTACCACTGTTTAAGTTTCTTGGACACATGAATATTAGAGGTTGCCCACACAAGGTTTGTGGGGCTGGCTCATCATCTCTTACCACAGTGGGAGTGTAGGGTATGGTTTGCCTTTGCCATCACTCCTCCCCTGGTATTTCAGTAGTTTACTTTGAAAGCTCTCTCATTCACCTTTAAACTAAGTAAATAATTGAAGCTAAGGTTGATCCCATGGGATGGCTGCCACAAATGGCATAGTGGGCAAATGGCCAAGTCCTTCATCTGTGTGAGTAACCTCCTGGCTTTCCCTTTCCCATCTCACCTCATCTGAGAAGGAGCCCGTGTCCAATGTCACTGTTCCGCCTAATAGATAATGGCACAGTGGTCATTAGTTCCTGCCAGCGAGGAGCCTGTCTCCTTGCTTTGATTTGCCTCTGCACGTCCTGCAGCCTTTGTGGCAGCTAATTGGATCTCAAGCTCTATTGACATCTGCATCCCTAGGTAGTTGGTGGGTTTTTCAGGCTTTTTTTGGTCTGCATAGATGGAAATAACAGGTTGTAAGCACTTGAAACACAAATGCAACTCACCTTTCAAGTGTCTTGGCAAACAAAGGCTCAACAGCATGTATCACGTTAATTAGCATCCTTCCCAATTTGCTTATCAGAGGTTATACTGATGGTTGTTGAGGACAAATGAAAGTGATTATCTTCTTTTATTTTCCCTTAAAAAAAAAATGAAAAAAGGCAAAGAGGCTGAATACAAATATCCTGGAATTATTCTCAACATAAGAACAGGTTTTGAAAGTATGGGTATTTCCCTTTTCTGCTCTTGTAGGTTCTGTGTACATGGGATTTCAATGCAAGAACATGGCACAAAGGAGTGAGTCTCTACAGCCTGGCACAGGTGTGGGCCTATTGCCACTGTAGATCAAGGCAAGACTGCCATTTACTGGGGCATGCAGGAAAGGAATTACTCTTGGAAAAGGCAGTTTGGGTGAGCAGGAAGGGTGGCACAGGAAGGAGGACTTTGAGGAGAGGCTGGGAGATCTGTGGCACTTGGCTGATGTGCCAAGACCAAGAGGAGTGTTTAAGAACAGCAGTTGGAAGGTTACATGGCTAGAGAAAGGGGACAGATGTCTTGTGTCACTTGGGGCAAGTATGTGGAGCAAACCTACTACAAAGGGAGCTGCATTCTGGAAAAGCAATGACAACACTTGCTAACAATGCTGCCCAACTTTGCTGGTGTCACTGCTATTGAGGATGTTAGTATCATTTTCCCCAGCTATCTTAATGATCTGAAGAAGAATTTATTTACATGTAAACAAAAGGTTCTTTATAAGGAATCAGTGTAAAATGTGTCCTTAGTGCTGTATTAATAATTCTTTATTTCACAAAAGAACATGCACTTTGGTTTTCACCCACTTGAAATTCCTCCAGTGTGCTGGTGGCTTTTGTCACTCAAAATGCATAATGTTCAAGAAGAATTGACTTAATATCTTAGTAATTAATTTTCTGCGTTAGCCTTTTGTGAAAGTAATTGATTTAATTTACCTGCCTCGTTTTACCTAACCCTGTCTCCGTGTTCACTGCAGCATGCAAACTGTTTCAAAACAAGAAGCAGCAACCAAGAATTCACGTTTAAAGGTTTTATTCCTAAGTGCACAAAAAAGAAATCAAGGTTGTTTTTCTGCTGGTTTGGGTTTTGTGTTTTGTTTTTTTTAAGGAGATTGAGGACAATCTCACTGGGGAGTGCCTGTGCATAGGGTGCCATAGAAGACAGAGCTGGCTGTACACATCCTCTTAAATAAGTATCAGCTTTGCTATTGGATTAATTCTGTATAATTCTGTATCAAGCTAAGAATGTGCATAGCTACATCTGCATCTTAATATTTTGAGCCCTTATCTCTGAGCTAGTTACTATGTACTTTATTTAAACAAGCCTGGGGACCTGATGCACAAGTTAATCAGCTGTTGCTGAGCGTAAGAACAGATTAGATTGCAATGACCTCCTTGGCTAAAGAAAAGCGTGCTTTCCTCTTGCTCCAGCAATGATAGGGAGCTAAACAATTGCTTTCTATGGAGCAGTGAGAAAATGGCTCTCTCCCCTTGGACTGTACACCTCATTTGAACAACATGAGATGTAGTTTGGTGAAAACTTTTGAATTTGTTCTTGCATGAAAAGTTTTGAGATGCAAAGTGTAACAACTTGCCAGACTTGTGATCTCTTTTGAAAAGAAAGCAGCAGTAAAGCCACTGTTGGGATCCGTTGGTGTTGCAACAGAATGAATGGTACAGGGATGTTGCAGGGGGTTTCCTTCTTGCAGCCTCAGCTATCTGCCACATCAAGTGCCTTGCCATCTGCTTCTGAGCTCGAGCAGGTGCCTACAGCCAAAAGCCTGGGATCAAACCATGGTCTCACGAAAAACTGATTTGAAAACCCAGGTTCTTCAGCTTTCTTACCAGCTTTTTAATAATAAAAATGATTGCAACTTCTTAGTTCTTGTTGGAGCATGTGGTGGGACTCATAGTTTCACCAGCTTCCTGCTCCAGGCCAGTACAAGGTGTGATTGCTCTTTCTTTTGCTTTGTGATGGACCTGAATTTAACCTTGTCAGCGTCAGGAGGGTCAGTGTGCCCCCCAGGCTGGTAACTCCATCACTTAGCTATGTTTCTGTACAAGGCCTCATGTCCCAGGTTGGTTTTGGTATTCAAACATGGCTTTAAAGCCATATAAAGCCATTAAGTTTTGCAGCAAATGTGTAAGATCCCTTAAAAAAGTTTGATTCCTGATGTAGGCTTTTGCAGTCACATTAGGAAATGGTAATTCATTAAGCCAGTGGCTTGCTGTGTTTCAGGAAGCAATTACAAAAACTGTTAAGTTGTGGAGGCACCTCACATCTGTGGAGGAATTGAGGAAGGGGGAATCTCTAGGAGCTGACTACAGAATCCTGGAGATGCTGTGTAGCACCAGTGACACTGGCAAGAAACGACTGCGTTGTACCTTGACTGCCAAACATCAACAGAACTCATGCAATGCCTTCTCCTTACCTCAGTTGTCTTTACAGTAAATTCCTATGACGATTTCTATTTATAGGCAGATGATGTAAGGAGGAATTCAGCACTGAAGAAAACACGTAGTGCTCTGAGCTTCTTGCTGTTGTAGACAGGCTTGGGGACATCTCATTTAAAACAAGCCTTGCCTGTTGGTACAATCAATCTCATCTCTTCTTAGCAGGCAAGAGGGCTCCTACAAATGACCTTATAGATTAGGTGCTTTCTGTTTACATTCGATTTCCCACTCCCTGCTATTTGTAGAGAATGATTATCAGGGCATTAAATTTAAAGTTTTGCCCGATGGGAAACTATTGGACATTTTGTCATTTCCTTGTGGCTTCTCCTACCCTGGTGGAGAGGCAGAGAGGCAGGGGAAGCAATCACCAGAAAGGTCAGGAATATTTACTTACCTATATTGAAACGCTGCCGAGTGGCTTTGGCCAGTGTGGGGGCTGGCTGGGTGGAATGTTTTGTTCATGATGTGGCAGGGAAGCACTGAGGCTTGAAATTAAAAGCCTCTTTTTACCTGCGCTTTAGCAGGCTGGGGTTGCCGCTGGCATCCTCTGTCTGGCCTTGGCCTAAAGGCTGTGCCAGAATACAAGTGATGTGCTGGCAGCAAGTTGAAAATGAGTTAATACCCAAGGCTCCTTTTTGGCCCTTCTTTTGGAGAGGAGTGCACAAACCCACCTCCCTTCTGTGTGCTGGGGCAGTGGAAAGGCTTAGGCTCTTCAGTATCGCTATGGCTTCAGCTTAATCAAAGACTTGTATCGTGCTAATTGTAAATATTGGTAAGACCTATGTTCTGCACAGATGCAACTTTCCTCTGTGCCCAAGAAGTTTTGCTCCAAAGCACTTCCTCCTTATCAGCAACAAAATTAGAGGACTGGGCTTCTCAGGGAGCAGTATTTGCCTTCCGTGTCATGCTTTAACAGTAAGCAGATAAACTCCAAAGCCTTTTATTTAGGCAGAGTGAGAGAAATTGCTACAGCTTAAGTAGCTATCTCAAGGGAATACAGATTGAGAGGAAACCACTTGTTAATTTGGCCTGAATTTATACACAACTTTATGAAAGGTGTTTAAGGGATGTTCTGCCACTGTTGTATTGTCGATGAGGCCGGCACAGATCCCTGCCCATTGCTCTCACTGCATCAGCTGCTTCCAGCCACTTTCCTGAGTTCTGCTGCAATTACTCTCCTGTCCTGCCACAGCTCTTCTCTCCCATTCAGATACTGACTGACCTCATTGCCTGGAACTCTCTGCACGTCACTTGTCTACCTTAGAGCAGTATGTGGGTTTTTAGGAATTTTAATAGTACAATGAGATATTTAACGGCCAAAATAGGGACCGATGGAAGTCAGTGGGAAAAATATTTGGGCTCGTTTCAGTGACCTTAGGTAAAGTGCTAGTCATGTGCATGCCCCACTGGCATGGGTTCTGCTGCACTGCTTTGTAATGAGTGGATTTCCACAGTAAGCAGCAGGACACAGTAAATTTCTGTTAGCAGAACCAATACTGAAATCTGATGATGCTGATAAACAGGAATATAACTCCAATGTGACTGAAGCCAGAAGTTGTAGGAATTTGCATGGAAATGGTGCCAGGTGGAAGCTCGCTCCTCTCATCATTTGCCTGATGAATCCCAAGGAGAAAATGAATTTTTCTCTGCTTCACTTCCAGATTGATAAAAGGTTCTTGCTGTCTAACCTTTCTATGGAAATCTCTGGTATTCTACATGACTAAAAATAGACAACTCATTTAGAGTAATGGTCTGCCTGCTGAGAGTTTTTTATTATGCTTCATTGTGCTCCTTTGGAAGAGATACACTTTGTGAAAGACATGGCTTGTGTATGGGAGAACACAGCAGATTCCAATTGCAGAATAGTTAACGTAGTACTTACAGTCCCTGTTTTGTGAGAGCTGTTTTGCCGGGCTGAGGACTGGTAGCACGGAGACAAACAAGAGAAGCTGACAGATTGGGGAATGCTGGGTGGGTTCATTTGCTAGCAGACTTGATGAATCACTCTGCTGCAGCTTTTCATTTTCAGAAAGATCACTTTCTGAAAAACTCAAATGGAAGGCAGAAGAAGAGACAGCTGGGGGTGTTTTGTGAGTTTCATTTAAATCAAATATACAATTACATCAGAGTAAAGATATATTTAAAAGTTCCTGCTATTAAAATATTTTGAGGAGCAAACAAAATCTAGGCTAACAGGAAACATAATTATCTGGAGGAGTGTTTGTCAGCCATGTTCCAAAAGTATGTGTTGAGTTTTGCTTAACCCTCTCTGGTCAAAACCGGTAGGACTCATGTCTGGAGCTTCAAGCAGCACTTTGGTTAGATAAGAAAATATATTTGTCTTACAACCTCATAGGCAGGTTGTTCAAGCAAAGGCTAGTGTGCTTTTAGTAGGAAGAACACATGTGAACAATGTATGAAACGTAGTCTGAATAAGAGTAGGAGGGTCCTGTTTAATGCGTGCGTTCTTAGAAGTCCAAGTCTGCTTCTGCATCGAGACTGACCAGTTGGTACACATGCATTAAGAGAAAGGGCTCTATGTAGCTGGCTAGAAGCAGAGGAGGCAGTAACAGTGTGGGATTTCATGCTGGCACCCCTGCTGCAGACACAAATGATAGCAGACCAAAGGCTGAGGGCCGTTTCCTTCCCTCCTAATGTGAAAGAGCTCAGCCCCTGTTGTGCTGCACAAGGTTGTGGCCAGGGCTCTGTGCTCAGGACAAGGGGTAACTCTCACATCCATTTTCTCACTGTACCAATTTTGTTGCATTTTCAAATCAGTGTTGGCAGTTTTTTCTTGTCTCGTGGGAACATCAGCATCCATAAGAGCTTTTGCAGGTCAAAATGTTTACCCTTGCTTCTGGATCCCCAGTGCAGTCAGAGAGGTGCAGAATTCATCCCTGCAAGCAGACCATACTGAGAGCTGGAAGAGTTATGGCATGGCCTCATTGGCTTGGCAGGGTGGAAAGCTTCAGGTGATGCTGAACAACCCTCTGACCCTAGCGTAAGCAAACAGGAGAGTGGGAGTGCTTTGAGGAGCAGCTCTTTGAAAAAGGTTTTAAATCAACTGCTCTTCAGAGAATGTGCTCTGTGGTGCATTTACAGCACATTGGTTAGCAGATCAGTTAGAAACAATCATAAAGGAGAACTATGTAAAATGCTACATTTGTAGTTGCTCAAACATAAAGCTATGTATATTTATATGTGTATGTATAAAACCCTGAAATTTTCAGATAGCTCCCCATGTCAGTGGACACAGATTAAAAAAGGAAAGAAATCAGGAGGTGCTGTTTCCCAACATCTGTGTGCCTGTCTCCTTCGAAGTTGCAACCAGTTGAGAGACTGCCTAGAGCTGAGGAAGGAAATGAGATAAAGGCATAGTGTGGGACTATAAAGCACTTGTATCCTCTTCTAAACAAGATTCAAACAAGCACTTATTTCTAAACCGACAAATAATAACAGTGGGTCATACAATGCACACAAACTGATGCTAAGGGCCTCGATGCTGTTGCTTTGAAATACTAGCAAGGGAACTCGTCATGTAACACCTGTTTTCTTGAGTAGCATTCTACTAAGTTTCTGAAATGTGGAAATCTGTTAGTAGTTGTGCAAGAATTTTATACTGTGAACACTCTTTGTGCCAGGAAAAGTGGTTAATTTTATGAGGAAGAGAGTGTTTTCTTTGTCTCTGCAGGTTGCTGATTAGTGAGTCTTCTGCAGGTAGAAAGGAAGAGCAGGAATGCCTGTAGAGGCAATCTAATCTACTGAGACCATGCTAAAGCACATACAAACTAACAAAACATTACTTTTGATCTTGAAGTACTTTATGAATGCTGATTGAAAGTTATTAAACATTATTGATCTCAAGCGGGGCATGAAGATTGCCTTAACAAGGGCAGCCTCTGAGCCCAGGTAAAAGGATTACCATGCTGAGGCACTGCATTGGTTTGCCAAGCAAAATTTGAGTGTGGAAATGCAAACTGCATGTTTTGCATCCTTCTGGTAGCATGCCACTTGCCTTTCAGAGAAGCATCGCTGTTTCATTTGACCTCTTCCCCCTTCTTCTAGATTAGTGGTGATGGGAACGGTAGGCTGATGCGTAGCTCTCTCACTTTGCAGGGCAGATCTAGTTAAGTGTGATAAATTAATATTCCAAGCAGAGCTTTTTCTTTTGTCTTCGAGGCAATAAATCCAATAGCTAGATATCTGCCCTCAGCCATGCTGTTCCTCTTCACCTGTCCCTTTCTGAATTTGTTTTTCAACAGTCAATTTATCTCAGTACCTCTGTAGGACACTAACTACATTTCCAAGCTTCTCTCAAACTAACGGCACAACTGTCCATCCTAATAGATGGTTCTGCTTGAGACCACAGTAGGTCCAGTCAAGGCACAAGAATGTACACTGAGGGTATATGAAGAGCTGAAACCCAGTTCAGTCTAATTCTTAAATGAAGACTAGGAATCCCATGCGCATATAAGCTTATCATTTGTTGCCTGTAATTTTCTCAACTAACCTCAAGCTTAATGATAGCTCTCAGCTTTGCTTTTCTTTTCTAATTAATGTTCCAGTGAGTGTGTATAACCTCTGCATAAAATCAGAAGCAGCTTACACAATAATTGCAGTGGTAGCACAGCACCTAATGTTCAAGGTAGTCATCCATGAGACGATATTTGTTTGACTGTCAAGGTGTTGACAGTAAGTGGTAGCTTTTCCTTGTACTGTCCTAAAGCTGTATGTTATTGGTGGCTTGTCTTGGTTGTAGTTAACTTCTAGGAAGGAAATGAAAGAACTGAAGAGAACGAGCATAACCTGTACACATACAAGCAGAGATTTTTTGGATATGATGACCTTTTGAAGCCATAGTTTGTTGTGGAGTCATGTTGTTGAGTAACTTACATTTACCCTTGTAATTGAGGAACATGACGTTTACCCCCCCATAATAGTGAAAGTGGTTCAGAATTCTGTTTTACACTGTGGGAAATGCTTTGCATCCACTTTTTTTTTTTCCTGGAGCAAACAAAACCAGTTCTGACCAAAGAATGTAGATGGAAAATCCTTGTGTATGGTAGAAGCAGAACAGCTTTATGCCCTTTGTTAACTCCAAATGACCATTGGTTTCATTTTAGATACCCTTAGCTGAAGTGGCTGCTGTCTGAGGAACATTCAAGTAAAGAATCCATTATGTGTCTGCTGTCTGGAATGGAAGAGTATGCATTAACTTAGACTGTCCCCATGAAGCAAATAGTCCATTTGTTTTATCATTTTCACTGTTGCAGCAAAAAGATCTGAGTGGCACTGTATTTTTCAGTTGAATTTATAGCAGACTGATGGAGAAGGGACAGGTCTGCCTCTCCTTCCTGCCATAACTCTGCTGTCCATCAGGCCACCAGCACTGGGAAGCACCCAGTGGAACAGGGAAGGGAGAATGTATGGGCATATTTGAGCAGTGCTACTCAATGCTTTTCATTTCCAGCAGAAATATCAGGTTAAACTGTGAATATCCGTGTATTATTTACTTCCTCTCTATAGCACTTCGGTGATTAAATGAGAAGGGAAAACATGTTCTGGAGGTCTGCAATGGAAAACATGAGTATTAACTCCAAATAGGAGCTCGTCATGTTCTCTTGAAAACTCAGATACCTGTAATAGATACCAGCTATACAGGAGAAAGGCCAGTTAGCTTTTTATTTGTTTCAGTATCTGATTCTTGTCTGATATCTCCCTGTTGCTGCACTTTGATTTTGAAGTGTTGTACTCAGCAAACCTTGAGTTTTGTGTCTTTTGTTGTTTTAGATTGACAAGTATGCTCAGCGGGATCTGAAGAAAGGGCTTCGTTTGTATGGGACAGATGGAAATATTGGCCTAACTAATGCATGGAGCATCATTCAAACAGATGTAAGTCTGATTTATTTATTTATTTTCCCTTCCTCTTTACCCTCTGGGTTCTGAAACAGCATATTCTGTGTGTGAACCTAATTAAACCCCTAGATCCCACGCCAACCTCTTCCTCCCATCCAATGAGTGCATTAGCAACTAAAATGCTTTTTGTTGCAAATGGTGATTTTATTTATTTCTCTTTGGCTGGGACAGCTTATTTCTGTTAAATATTTATATTGTGTTGACACCTAAATACCACTTTGATTGCTGTGCAGAGGGTAGAGGAGATGGTTAAACAGGAAACTTTCTCCTTAAAGTTGAATTGATAACTGATATTGGAGTGAACAATGATAGCATGATAACAAACACCTCAAATACAATTCATTTCTGCCTTGTCTCCTTTTACAGCTATTGTAGTTAAAATGGAAACTGTCCATGGTGTTTGCAACCTCCTCCTACAGTCAGTACGTTTTCTTTCCCAGCAGAATTCAGTCATTCTCCATCACAGATGGGCTGGGAACACTTTTTGCTGTGTTGCCACCGCTGTCGCATCCTTCCAATTCTCTGACAACACTCTGCCAGTGTTTGTCTCACAAGGCTAAGCTCAACTCCGTAGCTGGCTTTTTCCTTTTGTCCTTGTCTGGCTTGCTGAGGAAATGCCATCACTTGTAGTCCAGGTTTATTAGCTCTGTCCTTCTCTTTTCATATTTGGTACAATTATCACTCATGGGTATTGTCTTTCTGATCTGAGCAAGCCTCCTTGAATGAAGAATGTGCTTCAGTTTTTCTTCAGCTTTAGGAAAAAGCACCCATGCTGCCTTGGTTTCTCTTTGAAAATCTTGTGTAGCTTTCTCAGAGCTTCTCCTTCCAGAGGTGCTAATACGGTACAGACATGCAGGGCTAAGTCTTGCCTCTGATGTCTTAAACAACCTCCGCCCATGCTTCCAAGGTTATACAAACCACTCAAGGTGATGGATGGGAACCTATCACGTTCTGGTGCAATAAACCCACTCGTTTACCCTTTACTGAAATCCTGAACTGCACATCTTTCAGTCTGATGGTGCTGAAGATTCACAAGTGCTCTTCTGTCCAATATCAGATAACAGGAGTCTGCAGTCTGCCAAGGAAGGGTTTGGGAAGTTAAATGTTCAGGGTCACTACCAGAAGCAAGGCATTATTGGTTTGCTCATCTATGTGTATCTTTTGGGGCTGTATGTCCTGTCTGCATTGAGTGCAGCAGAGTGGCTGTGTATGAAATTCTTAAAGCAGCTCAGATCCAGCAAGTAAGCTTTCTCATCCTGCATCCCAGCAATTGTATGTGTAAGGTCTCTTTGTTAATCATTAAAGGGACTCAGCATTTTGCAAAACGTGGTCATCTTTTTCTCTTCCAATACTATGATTGGATAGGAGAAGGTTTGAACTGCTGACAAGACAAATGTGTTTTGAAGTGCCAGGCCAACAGTGAGCCATATGAAATGCAGAAAAAATGTTTAATATAATTGATTATTTCAAACAAAATACAGAAGCTCTACTCCTACCTTTATTATGTGGTAAAATTTACTAAGATATTTGAAGGAGATATTATTCTGGTTTCAGCAATACACCAAAGAGGTGTTAAAAGTTCATGTGTAAGGTGGGGGAAAAGGCATTATGTGGAGGATTTATGGGACATAAAACCCATGCTGCTGCTTCCTTTCTGTAGAATAGGTGTATCAATATGTACAGGTATGCCTAGTTCTCCTGAGTTTTTTCCAGATGTTCACAAACTGAACAGGATTCAGAAAAGTTGCACCAGGATAATCAGAACTTTGGAAATGTACTTTGTGGTGAGAAATTCAAAAAGCTTTCTATAACCAGCAAAAGATGAAGTAGTGACTTGCTTGCAGTTCTTAAAGAGAGCAGGAAGGGAAATGGTTTTTGAAAGCAGAGGACGCTGCTATTGATCTGAGAGCTAAAACCGTACGATAGAAATATTTGATGGTAAGATGCCATTGCACAGCAGGATGCTGGATCCTCCTCTGAGGTGTGTACAGGGTTTTTTCTGAAAGAAACTGTCTTGTCCACTGACAAGGTTGGGCTTGATGGTCTGTGGTGTACGTATTGCTGCAGACGATGCTAGATCATTTTAATGGTTCCTTTGGCCTTGAAACTTATCAGTGTGTAAGGGGGGGTCTCCTGAGTTTCAGATGTCAGCTAGTTCTTGGGAGCCCAGAAGATGACAGGGAAGTGCCACCAACAGTCATGGTACATTGCTCTTTCCTAATGTGGCAACTTTGAAATTCCCACGCACTGTCTTGACAGTTCTGCAGCGTTAAAGTCAGCATGCTCCCAGGGCTGGGCACTGAGGACGAAAGCAAAAAGCTCCCAGAGATCCATATTTGCTGCTCTGCGTAGGAGTATTTCACGTGTATCTTTCTAAAGTATTTAGAAATAGACTATTGCGGTGGTGCAGTGAAGGCAATCCCCGCATGGTTAATTATGTAAAGCACTTTACACTTGAATAGCTCTATGTAAATGCCAAGTATTATTTTTTGTGTTCAGTAGTAATCGTTACCCCTTACACTGCTAATCAGTAGAGTGTAATCACCGATAGGAGCATTAGGAGCATACAGGGGACTTCAGGAAGGGAAGGTCCCAGCCCAGAAGCGCTGTTTTCATTCTGGCTCCTGAAAGACAGCTCCCAAAAACCCCACACTAGAATTAATTGTGTTGCTGTGCAGGAGAATGTCTCAACACGGATTCTTTTAACGGGCCCAGTAGACATCAGTCATTGGTTGAGCTATGGGCTGTGTGTGTCTGTGGATAGCATCACAACAGGAGTGTCAGAAAAAAGTAAAATAAAACATGACAGTAGCAGAACCCACGGTCCTCCCTTGCCCCCCAGCACTGACACTTCTTTCTTTGCAAAGTTATGATTCTGAGTTTGAGCAGAAGGATGGCACCGTGGTGAAAGCACTCAGACACAGGGAGCCTTAACTTCTTCAGGCATCCTCCTGGTAGCTTAGAGACCATCCCCTCCTGTGTATGGCAGCTTCCCCATAAAGAAGGGGAACCACATGCAGCAGGTGGCATTCGGTTTCTGTGGGAACGGCTGATCACAGTTAGAGAGTATGGCTATCCAGTGCGAACACAGGCACTTGTGAATGGTGATTCTTGTGTTTCTTCTGGGTTCTGGCTTTCTGTTGTTTCCCCTCTTTTGGAGGCCTTTCTTCACTGAAGCCTTTGTGCTTTAAGCAGCTGTTTTCCCTTTTTAACAGAAGGATACAAATCGTAAGGAACTGGGAACAAGGGAAAAGCGAGGTCCCACAGGCCCAGGTGTAAGGAGGACTACTGGTTTGGCTCTGTTCCGATTACCAGTGAAGGAGTGGGACTCACCCACACACGTGCAGTGCATGTTAGAAGGAAAACGCTAGACTCATTCTGCAGCACTGCTCAGCCTTTTGGTCAGGGAGCCGTTTCAAATTGGAACACTGTATTGATTTCTTTTTAATACCTTCAGCTTGCCAAACTCACGGCCTTTCTCAATGGATTTTCAAACCGTAAAAGAATGTGACACACGAGCAGGTGACTTTTGCACGTCGTGACTGAAGACCACTAGAAGCATACCAATTTTTTTTTAAAACGTGACTGAAATTTAGATAGTTTGGGATGTAAGTTACGCTGATCTGCATTATGCTCTTCACCAGCCAGGACTAGGTGAAGTTACAGGTGGAGATCATTAGGAAACGAGAAACAGGCATTAATTTTTAAAATGTTGCTTCATCCTGACACTTTTTTGATCAATATTGGAACAGTTCTCCTTTTAACTAACCAGGCAGTAATTTGAGAAGCATGTAGGAAAAGCATTAGCTTCACTGAAGTGAGCAAATTCAGCTCGCTTTTATTGCTGTGTGATGCCTTTCATGTCTATTTAGACCGCTGTAACTGAGAACAAAATTTGACCCAATCTCCCTCCACCCTGTTCAATGTTAGATCAAAACACACTGTGGGATAACAGCTGAAGTAATCCCAGAAATCCATTAAACATTATATGATTTCAAATTGTAATTATCCTTATTCATTACTTTTTACAGTGATGGAGGAAGAGGGCACCCTACCCTGTCCCTGCTGCTCTGTCACATTCACGAAACCAATCAGTAATTGCTAAAATTGGACCGAGGCAGGGACTGGGTGTCCGCGTGGTCACGTTTATTCATTCATTTTAACAACCCTGTCCCAACCTGTCCGCTCTTGTGAGATATTGGCAGAAAAAAAAAAAAAAAAAAGGCCTATTTAGTATTTAATACCAGTAAAATCCATACTGTAATCTGTCTCTTTATATTTCCACTGCAGTAAGTTGGAAATATTGTGCTTAACGTTAATTCCTGGCCCTAGGTATCCCAAGCAGTAATTGCTGATTAACACAAAAATAGAGCTATCTGCAGGCAGCGTTGCATTCCATAAGTGCAGCACAGAGACCGGAGCGCCGCTGGATGCAGTTTGGGTGGG
Source organism: Numida meleagris (assembly GCF_002078875.1). NCBI lineage: Eukaryota > Metazoa > Chordata > Aves > Galliformes > Numididae > Numida > Numida meleagris. Next base: position 15,444,294 of record NC_034414.1, on the reverse strand, counting down.
AAAAACACCGCAGCAGCACGTTGGGCTGAGCGGCCCCGTGTGTCCTGAGTGCTTGGGAACCAGTGCGCCACTTCAGAGCCCCCCGTAATCAATACAGAGGGGTGAGCGATGCCTCTTTAAAAAGGAGGAAAAAAATGTCCTTTGATATCTCAGGAGAAAGAACCTCCCCCGTGAAACAAACAGCAGTGTTTCATCAGTATTCCTGGAAACGTTCAGCAGCAGGAGGCTGGATACACGGCGGCATTTGACAAGTTTTTTGCTTGGTTCAGAGAGAGTGTAGCGTGTGTGTGTGTGTCCTAATCGACTGTCACCTTGTGCCGTAAGTACCTGCATTTCTTCATGCGGATGTGCACAATTACATCTAATTACACATGCTCTATCACAGCTACAAGCCCCGGCATCAAATGATGTGAAGTGCCCGAGTTAAGGTGTCTTAAAGTTACTGCTGTTTTCAAGACAGTATCTGACATTTTCTAAAAATTGCCCCTTGTTAAAGTGTCTCACCCTAGTTACACTGAAATAAGCACAATAGTTTGTAATTGCATTTTAGGCTTCTGGCTGGATCTCGATCTGTACTGGTGACCCACTCAAACCCACTCCAACTTGTTTCCTTGTTCTTGCCTCTTACTTGACCTACTGCCATGGGTCAGTGCCTCTGCTCCCTGCAGATACTGTTCACCTGACCTCGTCTTCACTGAATAGTGCTTGCTTGCCCGAATGCTCTCCAGTTTCTGCAGTGTTAGTACTCTGTTTTAGGATTCTGCATGAGCCACTGTTTAATTCCATCCTTTCTTTGTTTTCCAAGGGCATGACATCTCCTTCGATGTGTTATTATTATTTCTTCCAGTACCACGACCCTTGTGCAACTTCCTTCCGTTTCTCACCCTTGATCTCTTCTTAGCCCTTTCTCCCCTTGCTGGGACTGCCTTATTTGTCAGCAGTGGCAGGTAAATAGCAATATTAAATCCTCTGCTGTTATACATTGCACGGAGGACCTACACTGGCACGGAACGGGTGACCAAGACTAGGCCAGATTTGTCTCTGCCCCTCCTACTTCCACCCTACTGGAAAGTTTGACGCTGTTTGGAATCCCAATCCTAGACCTCACCGTGGTCTGCTTTGCAGGCCCCATAGGAACAGTTGTTCTCAACTCCTTCAGCTGAGCTGCAAACCTACAAAACCTACACTTTGTTGCCTTAGCCTGTCAGACTTTGACACTCTCATCCATAAAAATTATGGGGAGAAGGGGTTTAGTTCCGATCCGTGCAAACTCGTGTCGCTTGTGTTTGGCCAGAACGTCACTGAAATGCCTCAGACCTCACTGTTTCACTCTCTGCATCATGTATGAGCCACATTTTCAAGGCTGGCTTGAAAGACAAGCTGTCTGTCACTTACATCTATCCGAGGAGTTGATGGATCGCTAATGATGACAGCCTGTGAGACCTTCTAGTGAGATTTGCAGATAAACCTACTCTTCAAACCAAACATGTGGCTTGTGTTCCATACTGCTTCTGTCTGCTTTTGGGACCTCTCACTCATGAACTGCTGCCTTGTGTGCAGGAACGTAAAGGAAAAAAAAAGTCACAAACTTTTTTTTCCCCCCTTTTCAGTCATTTTGTAGAAAATGCAGCTTGGAAATGTTTCATTTCTGAGCTTACAAGCTAAGGATTGATTTCTGCCACGGACCGAATCTGAATTCTGAGCAGAACCTTAGGGAGGTGCTACTCTGGGAGAAATTTCTGAGTTTTGTTTGTTTGGCAGAAAAAAACACAGCACTGTGAGCACTGGAATGGCTCTATTGTCGGCCACATTCTGCCAGGGCTTGAAGCTACGTGGGATGAGCAAGGCAGCGTGTGACACCTCTGCCCTCTGTTGGTCTTGAATGGCAGCTGTGGTGCGTGCAGCGACCAGCCCACGCAGCCCTCCGTGCCCACCAACCCTATTATTTCGGAGGGAAAACTCTCACTGGGACAGTGTAAATACCAGGGTCTGAATTAGGTCCTAAGTTCTGATGATGCAAAACTCGGCGTGATGATGCGTCATCAGAAATGGGAGGAGCAGGTTGTGTATGGAAGTGAAAAATACTGGACAGGCTCAGAAACAATCTGGTTTAAAAATAAGACCTTGGCAAGTTGTTTCACAGCCACGTAGGTTGCTGGCATAGCCTTGAAAAAGTGTGACACACTGCCCGTAGCTGAGAGTTTTGCAGCCCCATGCCTGTAAAGCCGTGCAGGCTGCCTTGTTTCACTCATTAGAACAAGTGCTGAAGTGCCTCAATACCTACACGTTCATACATCTGAGTTAGCACAGGAGTGCCAGATGGTGCATATATCCACATGCTAATGATCCTCACTTGTTTTGTATCACAGGCACGTTGCAGTTCCCACAGGGGAAGATGGTCACAGAGCCATTCCCTGTGCTGTTACGTACATTTCCTGCGCTTGCATCCCACCACGCCAATGTAACAAGCCTTGTGATTTAGCACTGATGTGGTCATTGTACATTGCATCACTGCGTGAACTCTTAAAGTCCCATTACTTAGCAACATCAAATAGCGACATTAAGGAGCTGCACCAGAGAGAAGAGTTGGAAATAAATCTTTTACTGAGTCGCAAAGATGTTCAGAGATGATCAGCACAGAGAGAAGTTTGCCTCATTAACTTAAATCATGATTTTAGAAGTAGTATGCAGTACAGATCACACTGCCTTTACCTCCTGGATGCTGCATCTGTGTCCTAAATATTTTTTTTCCTGTCAACAAGATACAAATGATCATAATAATCCTACACAGTCACTCTTAACCTTGTTACCTGGCTGGCATTGTCTTGCTTCAGCTCCTGCAGCGTCCTGCCACTGCAAATAGGGCTTTTGCTTCTTGTCTCCACATTAGCTACATTAGTCTCTGTAGGTAAAGCTGAGGAAATACTACATTCCTTCAAAATTTCAAGCCCCTGCTGGTGTAATCAAGTGTAATTCAGTGCACTGAATGAGGTCCGGTTTGTATCCAACAAGAGGCACGGAAGATTTTCCCATTGCCTGAGAACGAGCAGGCACCAGTGACAGATCATCCTGACGGTATTGCCTTGGTTCTTCTTCCAGTTCAGATGCTGTGGAGTCTCCAACTACACCGACTGGTTTGAGGTGTACAACACAACCCGGGTGCCGGACTCCTGCTGCCTGGAATTCAGCGAGAACTGTGGGCTCCATTCCCCAGGGACCTGGTGGAAAGCGGTGGGTGGCTCTCCAGTAGCTCAGCAGCCTCCGTACGCACCGGGCAAAGGGGAGGCAGGCAGGCGGCTGCAGGGTGATGCAGATGATAAGGTGGTGGTGTAACCTTGATCGTCTCTGAGCAGGAAGGCTTACGCTGAGCTGTGGCTTTTCACCTCCAGTGAAACTGTCCGTTTAAATACTTCATAGGAGCGGAAGGCTTTCTGAGCTGTTGTTTCACATTGCAGATAAATACCTTCACTGATCAGGAGCACAGCCTAGCTAGATTAAGCTGGAAAAGGACGGGATCATCTTTGTTCACGTCCACCTACTGGATTAAGTTAAAGACAAATGGCTGCCCACACCTAGCACAGGCCTTAGAGCAGCACTGCCATAGCAGTAGCTTTGTGTGGCCTAAGAAGTCACGTGGCAAGGCGAGCAGGTGAGCCTAAGGTGTGAAGCTGATGAAGTGGAATTATAGTGAAGTTTTGCTAGCTCTAATGGTTTGCAAAGAAAGAAAGTACAAAGTGTCTTGGCTGTTTTTCAGTGGGATTTCGGGCACGTGGATTGACAGTGGTAGAGGCTGAGTTGCAACCAAACACGGCTCCAAGTCAGATTATGAATTGAAGGACTCAAAAGTTTTTATCGCATTTTATTCAGGGTACCGAGATGATCAGTGCAGGTTAACCAGGCTAAAACCACATCATTTGGTAGGCTTTAATCCTTGATGCATGCCGTGAAAGCCACTAACTGAAGGGAGAACGCTCTTGCCCAGGTACGTTTACAGGGCACAGGGCACAACTTCTGTGCAAGGTTGTCTTACAGAGGCAGAGCATGTTATTTAAAGAAAGGTTTCACTTAGGCCAATTCCAATCCCACCAGACCAGGCCAAAAACATGAGGTTACAGCTGTTGCAGAATTTAAGGCAAAAATAAAACAAGAGAGGAACACCCATACTGCAATTTAAACTGATGGAAAACGGTAAGAAATCGGCCGCGTGCAACAGGAGAGGCTGCTGAACAGCTCTCTCTGGAACCTTTATTTAGATAAATGTATAATATAATGTATATTATATATATGTACATATACATATAATATGTAAATATGTGCGTATGTGTATATATATTTTTATTATTTGCACTACCACGATGAACTTTTCCTGAAACATGGAGGAAAAAATGGAAGGCTCATTCTAAAATTCTAACTGCTTTTAGCAGGGTTTTAGAGGGCAAAGGTGCCCCGAATCCAGCGCTTGCTTTTTTTTAATTACTGACCCAGTTTGTATGGAACAGTGCTGGTGCAGCAGTTAGGAGGGGGCATTACAGTCAGTGCTCCACGCTCCAGCTTTAAGCCAGAAAAGCGCTGTATTCGCTCCAGTACTGACATGAAGAAGCAGTGTTCCCAGCAGCTTTGTGTGATCTGGCTGTATATTCCCAGGGGAGTACAGCAGTGTGTTTATGGCTAATACAATATTCTGTTTTATTCCAGCCTTGCTACGAAACAGTGAAAATATGGCTCCAGGAAAACTTACTAGCAGTGGGGATCTTTGGATTGTGCACAGTTCTGGTGCAGGTACACTTTAATACTGATTTGCAAACCCTAAGTACTCAGAACTAAACAAGCAGACAAATTCTGCCCAATACTAACTAAATAATTCCAAATTTTGCATGTTAGACTAAGACTCTGAGAGACTTAACTCTGTCTCTTATGTTTTCTTTCTGTTACAATACTGAGCATGAGATACAGGACTGGGAATACTGCCCACATTTCCTGCGTTATAAGGCACTGTAAAGAGCAGTCACTTTACCAAGTGGTTTATCTTAATTTAATGAAGAGGTAGTTCACAACATCCTAAGACAGAATCCTAATCATGGTGGAGTGCATTGTCTTTGAGTACCAGTGTTTGTCCAGTAATTTAGCCTGAATATCTAATGTCAAAATAGCCTAAAGGTAGCTTAAGTCTTCAAGCCCATTCCAAGTCCCAGGGTAAGTTCTAAGTTTAGGTGTTGTTACCATAATTCCACCTTCCCAATAAAACCATGCTCCTTTTCAATTAATATCAGTGAAAGGAGGCAAGACTGGCACGGAGTTGTCAGTAAGATTTTTTTCTTGCAGTTATTTCCAGCCTAATTTTGGTTGCAGAAGGGTCAGTCATCAAGGCAGATTTTCTGACTTTTAAGTCTATGCATCATCAATCCAGCTGGTGGTGATTCTGGCCCCAGTGCAGCCACGCTGGTACAACCCTTAGCCTGAAGAAACATATGTGAAGGCTGCACTAGAACTCTGGCACTTACAGCTGTATGTCAGCCCCCTATAGCGTAAGGTCCCACTCCAGAACACGCTGAAGACAGAATTTAGTTTCCAGTTGTACCTCTCTCTCACACTCAACATATGAGCAGAAAGGATGGCATCGCTAAGCTCATGCCACGTACCTCCGAATTAACTCGTTTTAAATTTTGCATGGTATACTACTGGAGCAGCAAGAGAGAATCTGGGATCAGAATTCAGCTTGTGCTCTTTCTAATGTTGGATTAAGCAGAATTACATGTATATTACTTTCTCATAAGTCGTGGCTGCAGCGTATCAGTGCAAGTGCCTGACTCCTTGTAGGCCCAAATTCAGTAGAGTTTTAGTTTGTTTTCCAATATTGTAAGCAGATATGCTTAAGAAACAGGTAAGTGCATGCAGCTATGTCATATGGCAGAGAGACAATATAAGAAGATTCTGTTGTTAACATGTTACCACATTTAAAAATGGCTTTTGAGCATATACCCAGCGTTTAGAGGGAATCTTTAAAAGATGCATGAAAACTCAGCAGACCGCGGACGTTTCCTTCCTGCTGACCTTGATTATATTGAAGGTATTTAAGAGCAAATATCAGCTTTCTGACAAACAGGAGTGACTAAATGGGAGAAAACATTTCAGACGATTTTAAAATGCTAATTAATATTGCCAGCAAGTGCTGTGAAAATACAGAGAAAATACCTCAGAACAGAAAAGCTTCCATCAAAGTCTGTCCTGAGCTGCACCGTGTGATTGAATCTAACTGATGATGAAAGACTTGATCCACTGTCACCTAACATGAACTGAGCTCCCTCTATTGTTGCTGTTATGTGGTTGATATTGTCCTAAGTATGTGACAGCTTTTGTTTTTCATGTTAATGATATATTATAGTTAGAAGCACACCACGACACTTGAAGGACGTACAGCAGACGTGGCAGGAGAATGTTCTTCAGTCATGCATGCTAGCAATTGTAAAACACAGTCAGCCACTCAGGTTTTATTGCACAGCTGTCTCTGAAGGTGTTCCTTTACTGGGAAATAGAAGGCAGTGTTCTAGGGGCTACTTCCAAAAGGCATATGCTTATAGAACAACAGCTAATCAACGCCTCACTGTCATATTTCACTTATTTCATGTTCATGGGCAATGAAGAAGATAAACAACTACGTAACCTTTTTTTGTTGTTTATTTATGAAGTAGCATGGGCATAATTCATGTTCTTTCAAGAATACGCATCGATGGAATCTACCACTTATGGAAGCCCTAACATTTAAGTGGTCAAATTAATTAGGTGTTTAAAATAGAACTCACACCAGAAAATTCTACCAGGCAAATCCTTATCTCAATGAACTTGTACAACAGTGTTGCAAAGGAACAGCAATAACCAATTAGTACAAGTAAGTACTTTAAACAGAAGGAGAACAGGATTGTCTTTCTCGTCCCCTTTTCGGAGGAATTACTCTTCCAGAGGCAACGCAGCAGGTCAGCAGTCAGGCTGGGAGAACGACTGCCACCTCTGCCTGCTGCTTCTCTTGAACAGCCTGAGCAGAAGGAAAGACACATACATTGCTGATGAGCCACTGATGATGATGATTAATGCAGGGACGGTCTCCAGTGATTCCCCCAAAGGGATCTGTACACACACAAGCTTGGAAAAGTAGAGTGCAGTAAAGTAAACCGCAGCGTCCTCTGGGTCAGGGATGAAACTGCTCGTCTTTCAAAACAACAGCTACAGAGATAACCACAGCCCCACAGCTGAGCAGGTTGCTACTATAAAATATTTTTGAGCAAAAGGCATTCAAACATTTCTTTTCAGTGTACCTCTCCCCAGTATCTGGTCGCTGCTTTTCATGGAGAAATCAGCTCTCCTGTGCCCTCATTGTTCATTCTGTAAAACAGCAATACAGATAAGGATAAAAGGCAGACAGAAAATAGGAACAGAAACAAGGACATGGGCGGGCAGGAAAAGCAGTGTGTCATGTGTCTTTCTGTGCATGAACAAAACCAGTGTAAGCATGCTTTTTCCCTCTTTGTTTTTCTTCTGTTTTCTTTGGTTTCAGCAGATATATATATATATATTTTAAATTACTGAAAAATTATTATTATTTCTTTTTCTCGTAGATTCTTGGACTCACCTTTGCAATGACCATGTATTGCCAGGTAGTCAAGGCAGACACCTACTGCGCATAGATACCATTCCCCATCTTTTTGCTTCTCCTCCAAAGGACACAGGAGAAAACTCCTTCATGCTCATTCATCTGACCTTTTTTTTCCCCCCCTTTGTACTATAAACTGTGTATACTGCTATCTTTCTGGAGATTTTGTGAATCACCCCATTTTATTGAAGGAGGAAGAAAAGAAAGAATCAGTACTTGAACTGGCACAGGTAAGAAGCAGCCTTGTCTCTGACCAGAAGAAAACCTCCAAACAGCGATGGTTCCTTTCCTGTGGCTTACAGCAAGGCAAAAGGAGGCTGCTGATGAGGGGCTCGTCTGCAAACCAGCGTTAGGAAAAGACTGCACTGATGCAACCTCTGTGAAACCTGCCAGGTTGCCTTCCAGCATTTCACAGTCTGGAAGAGAAGGTGTAGAAAATGTACCTTCTTCAGCACGGAAAGAAGGTACAGAGTAGCTAGCACTGAATGCAGGTGTAATTTTACTACAGTTTGCACACAGCTAAAATGTCAAGAGCAAGCAGCCTTTCCTCCAAGTCTCTCAAGATGATTTTGTAGCCAGGAGAGGATCATCGTCAGAAATATGTTCTTTTAAAGGAGTATTTTTAATTTCATGTGCTGCAAAGTCAGGCTTTTAATCTGAATCTGTACAGTGAGATCTGGCTGTTAAGGGAAAACAATATTGAACATTTATTAATTGCCAGTGGCATATAGGTGATAGTTGGCTGTATATGTAATATATGTTAGATTCACATACACACACTGTTCTGAAAGGAGGTGAAAATAACCAGCATCTAATCTCAGAAAGTGGGAACCTTTCTATCCCATTTTACATTCCAACTGAAATAACCAGGAAGGATTTCTTGTAGGAGGCACTATCGCTTATACCTCTGGGAAACAAGTAATTACTTTCAGCTGTATCTTCATTTCAGTAAACAACTTGTGAGTGGGCTCCTCAGTCATTCTACTATGATTTTATTTTTTATCATCCCTGTTTCAAGTTAGCCTGCCAAAAAATACCACTCATTTCCATGCTTGAAGATTTGTACTATGCTGTCAGCTGTTCCTTCCCTGAATGTCACCATTTCATTAATTTACTCTGGAAATATCATCATCTGCAGGTATGATAGAGTTCTCCTTGCTAAGGAAAAATCTTCGCACGTTGCTCATTTTTCCAAGACTTATTAAGACTTCAGGTGTTTTTATGCTTAGCAGGTTTTTTTTCAGCTGTGTGCTTACAACAGCCAAGGCACATCAGTCTTTGTTAGAACTGAAGTCATCTCACATTTGTGCTTTTCATACCCATCTCCCTCCTCCTGGCTTCAAAGGCTGTTGGCTACAGTACACCCCCACTTTCTGGAATTTGCAGAAGTCTAAGTCATTGCTTTCCTTTTGCCAAGAAACAGCCGCTGGTTGTCCCATTCCCCACTCTGCTTGGGTAACTGAAGTAATTTATACAGGACCCTTGCAGAATCTGACAAATTAAATGCTTCCTGTTATTATTGAAACAATTCCCTGTCAGCACCCAGCTCCAGATAATGCACATGTGGCAGGGAGGGGCTGAAGCATCCTGGGGAAAAGAGATAGCAGCAAACAGGCTATCACAGCAACCCACCTGGCCTGCTCCCCCCAGGCAGCCTTTCGAGGACCTCTCAGCTACAGCTGAGAGCCAACCACAGTGCCCTGTTTTCATAGAAAGCCCAGTGCTTCCATTTTTACTGGGCCAGACGAGAAGCATACATCAAGCTCAGGCACACAAGTTAACCTGTACCTTCAGTGCTTACAACTGCAGGTCTCAGTTAGAAGCAACATTCTGCTTACCTTGATTTAAAGGCAGTTTTTCAGCAGTAAAGGTGGCCCTGCCAACGGGCAGAACTGAACCATCTCCTTACCACCACCAATAACCCTTCTCTGGACCTGCACCACTGATGACTCTCTCACCTATGCTGCTCTTTTACACATCAGCCCCTGCAGCACGGGGCATTTAGCTGTGCAAGATAAATTGAAAGTAATGCGCTACTTTTGTATATTTGATGTAGCTTCCCAATCACATGCTATCACAGCAACCTCAACACCACTAAAGGATTTTATTACAGTGCCCACAAGCCACAAATGTTAACAGAGCACAACCTGTGACTGAAGCTAAACAGTGAGCAGCCCACATGTACAGAGACAACCTGTGCCTTGAGCAAGACCTACTCTTGGAGTTGTAATCACAATGGGCTCCGTTTCTCTGCTTCTTGAGCCCAGGCTGACCTGTCAACAGTTGCACTCTTGGAGCAATGGCAGCAGCTTTCTCCTTTCCTCTATCCATTTTTTCTTAACTGCAGAGAAACAATTGTAGCCTAGACGTACCATGTGTGAGTTTTCCCATGATTCTTAGTTTGTACTCACTGTTTGCTCCTGCTGACAGCTCTGAGTTTCCAACACCGAAAAGCAGCATAACAGAATGATGAACACATTAATAAAACATTGATTTTTTTTCAAGAAAGATAAAAGTAGACAAGTCTATCCGTAGTGATCCCAGCCATTAAAAATTAACAGATTGACAGCAGGCCCGATGGCTCGGCTGATACGAGCAAACCGTTGTGCAACAGAGCTTCTACAGAGGGCAACGCTCATCAGTTTGCCTGATGGTGGTGTAGGGAGAAGACATCACAAGCCTCATCCTGTGAGCCTCCCAATAATACATGCTGAACTCTTAGAGCAGAGCGCTAGGCAGACTTTCAGCTACACCTACAAAAATAAAAACACAACATGAGAAACAGGGAAGAAACATCGCATTTTCTGGTTCCCTCTAATCACGTGCCACATTTTAGGCATCCTTACAACAAGACAAACTGCCTCAGCTTTCAGAAACGTGTATCTACAGACAGTACGAACAGTATTCACTTTGTAAATCCCATTGCAACAGCAGCACCTACTGAAAAAAAAAACAAAATTCACTGCCAACAGAGGTGCTAGTGCAACTTATCAATAGTTTGAACTGGACTGTTTTCTATATTTGATGTTATTAACTCTCTTTGTGCAGGCCTAGCAGATGTTATGGTGCTTAAAGCGTTACCAGCACAATCCAATTGCAAACTTCTAAACACATTGACTATAACAAGCCTCAGCTTTATCGTATTACTTTTCAAAAGCACTGCATCCTTTTCCTCCTGATGAGGTCAGACTATTTTGTGATGTGTAACAGCGACAGTTTTTTTTTCTAAAAAGCAAAAACAGATTGTTCCTTATTATGTATAAAACTTGACATCAAACTGGTTGATTATAATTACCTTGTAGTACATAATGCCTATTTAAAAGAGTGCTCATAGTGCATTTATGCAGAGTAACACACAAGTCATTCCAGTTGCTTCCTTTTGTGTTTTTGTCACTTTCATAGTAAGTTCTTTTATATTGCTTTCACTTACTCGTTTTTAAACATGAAGGAGGACTCAATACATTTAAAAACAGAACTAAAGGCAACAAAGAGCACAAGGCAGAGAACTCCTAATTTATGCTCCTTGCTCTTTCTGCTTAATAACAAGACGTGAAGGCATAGGGTGCACAGCTGGACCTAAGCAAGACCAGAATTTAGCTTTTAGAGTCAGTCCAAAATACTTCTGGCTTTTCATCTTCACAATTATAAGAATATATATATATATTTAAGAAAATGTTTTTTATTTTCCTGCACAGCAACTGTCAGCAGCAGCCAAATCGTATTGCTTGTACCACAGAATTATTTAGCTTTACATGTTATAATGCACAATCACTGAAATTCACTCCAGTTTGCATTCTGTGAGTATTTCTTTACTCCTCCCCCTCAAACAATATCAACTTGTACAGGTTTATTCTTCCATTTAATAATGACCATTTGAATGCAGCACTGTATGTATGATTTGTAAAGCAAAGAGGAAGAAACTGCACCCAAGTTGTAGAAGTCTTTTCCAGCATCAGCAATGTGGCTGCAGTGTGAACCCACCCGACCCCCTCACTGCTCACAGGGGGATTTCCATTTACCCATTAGAGTCTTTAGTGCATGTGGCTTCAGGCTGCTTCTTCCCCCATTCGTAGGCAGACAGGAGGTTGTCAGCACGGAAGAAGTTAATGCCCTTCACTTACCACTCGACTTCATTGCTGTGCCATACAGAAATGTGGCACTGAAGGTAAGCAGCAAAAAGAAAGAAAGACATTGATTGTGGCATTTGTTTTAAAACCCAACTCATTATTAACTTAGTCCACAAGGATTTGTGCTAAGTGTGAATGATCTTCATAGCTACTTAGACAATTCACAGTAAGAAAACAAGTCAGGACTCGCTATGGGAAATTGTGTTTGGATTCCATTGTGAATTCTCTTAGATTGTCACCTGTATCTTACCACAGTGGGCAGATCTCCTCAGCTCCTTGGATTTTGTCACTGCAACTACGATTATACATTTTTGTGCATTCATATACAGAACAAAATTGAAAATATACATTTTATTTTTAAAAAAATTATTAAATATTCTTTAAACTTTACAACAGAATGTCTTTTGTATTCTTTATAATGAACTATACTACCAGCTATACTATGAGTATACGCGTACCCAAAGATGTGTGTGCCAGCACACGCACAGTGTACTTGATTAAAAAAAAAAAGCAGCATACTTCTTTTTGTCATTTCTCATTACCTATCTTTGATTTGATCTATCCTTCGTTATTGATTTTTTCTTTAATTTATTTACGCAGCTTACCCATTTCCAGGTAAATTTATACCCCTTTCTGTTTCCTCTTAAGGGCAACCTGAAATTATGTGATAGTCAATACAAGTAACACTTCAGAAAATATTGGGGGGTCGGGTTTAATAATGTAACAAAAAGCTGTACACCCAAAACCAACCTTTATGTTTAGAGCTCATCTGTTACTGATCATTTGGAAAGTGAATAACTTCTCTTTTTCTGAGGTAGTTGCTTATATTCAGAAATTACATAGGAAGACAGAGGAAGTTAACACCAGGCAGTGTTAAAATGGAACATTAGGGACTCCTACTCCTGATCTCCTGTGTCAGATCAAAAGGAGCTCTGCTTAGCCAAGTACCTTGTCTCACACTGCTTTTCTGATTTATTGCACCCTTCAGACACGTTCACAAGTGAGCTTGCCTCTAAATCTGGTGCCTTCTGAGCAATGCAGACAGACTAATGAAAGGCTAGATAGGCATGGTGTGAAAATGGAGAACCAGAAAGCTCAGAGACTGTTGCAGGAAACCTCACAATGTTGGTGGACATTTCTTCCACCCTCAGGTCAGCGGCAGGCTTGTATTCCTTGGTCTTCCTTCATCCTGTTAAGTGCACCGCTAGATGGTCTCACTGACCACATCTATAGCCCTTTTCTGAACTGGGAGAAGATTTCCACTTCAGTCTTATATTGTAACAATGAATTTCCCCATTTCATCTTGCTACATACGTTAAAAAACAACAACAAAAGAGTCAGATCTTTTAAACATGTTGCCTTTCAGTTTCATGTAGTCACCATTGGTTTTATACTTCAGAAACGCTGAAGTATAAATTAATGAATATTATGGAAATCTGTGGGCAAAGAGCAGCTCTATCACCTTTACAGCCTAATTTGTTTCCCCAGTAAGGCTCGGACCTGGGAAATGTAGCTTACTATCGATTTTCAGGATCCCATTGTTTCAAAATTCAAAGTCCAGTGTCTCTTCCCCAGCAGCTATCCTAGCTCAGTTGTCTTTGCTTCCTGAACTACACATCAGCACAGACAGGTGTTTCAATCAGCAACAAGCCCAGCATTTCAGCTGACATCCCGCTTATTTCTCTCAGGCATACTTAGCACAACCCAGGAATGTCAGGTTGAGCTGATGATACTCACTGTGTAGCTTGAAGTACTTTCTGTCCGCATGGCACGGCGGCTACAAAAGAAAACTTGCTAAAGGTAGCAAATAAAACAAGAAAGTACAGAGAACACTTTCAAAGAGACTTAAGGGCAGCCTATAAAAACTTCATCCCAACTTTTGGCTTGAGACATCAAAAGTACAAAATACAGAGCCCTGTATGTTTCTTACTTTCTGGTACGTTAAAGAAGACAAAGAATCTCTCATTAGTAACTTACCCAGCAACTGCAGTTTGAAAGGTTGTTCTCCAACAGTGTCTACGTAACTCATTTTACCTTGCTTTTTTTCTTTTTTTAAATAAAGCTATGTCCTTATAGAAAAAGGTATGTTATTCTGTTCACTAGAAATGGTGATTTTTGTTGACCTGGAGGAAACCCTCGGTTTACATTCCCTCAAACAACCAGAAAGCATTCACTGCAGGAGGGCAAGTGAGAGCTACATGGGGTTCTTGACGGTTGCCTCACGGTGAATGTTTCTTTAGCGAAGAGATGTCCAATCCACTGAAACCATTTCTGCAGAAGTTGTTTGGGCAGAACATTTTGTTATGACAGAGGTGCTTAACACAGACTTCCCTGTACCAGTGGTTAAAGGAATAATTTGAAAACATGGGATCCTTTATGTAGTATAAACCTCCCACTACGTTTCCACAGGACTATTACAGGATGCGGTTTAAAATACAAACAACAAAAGAAAATACATAGTTGTATATATCTGTGCAAAACAAAGTAAGTTTTGTACAAGGTACAGCATAAAAAGCAATTATTAATGTGTATTGCCTATGTATTTATTTTTCCATACTGACAGTGCGAAAAGATTTAGGTGTAAAGAACTCATCCTGAAGATAATACAAATTATGACAGAAATAAAGGGATTTTGGGAACTGGTTTGTGGAATTCTATTTAGATGCACCTCACCTCCCTTTTCCTCAAAGGCCTTCCCCTCAGAGTTCTCTATGGACAGAATTAGACAATTCTGATAGCACCCAAGATACTGAGATCAGCCTCAGCCCAGAAACATTCCCTTTGCTGTTTTGAAAAGCTCACCCACGCAGAGCAGTCATCCCCATGTTTTTCCTTGTTGCAAACTAACTGTCCCAGGTAACTTCTACCAAAAGAAATCCGCCAAACAAACAAAAACCCTACACCAATATCCCACACAGCAATTTCCATTGTGCTTTCATTTCTGAAGGACCTGAACTCTTCCCTCCCACCAAGGAAGTTATTGTTATTTACAGACTCAATCAAGACAAAGCATTTGCAAGTTCTTGAGGAAAAGAGCGCTGCAGCATGGAGCTGGTTCTAGCTCTTTTTTGGAAGCTCCCCTCTCCCTCTGTGTACCTATACCAGATTGCTTATGACAGTCCAAGTCACCACGTCTCTTTATAATCCTCAGGACACCGCGCAGCCCTCCTCCTTCGCCACCAGTGGTCACTGGTTTGCAACTGTAGGAACTTAACCTGAAAGTGACGCTGGTACGAGGTGAGCAGGGAGGCTGCATGGGGCTACCAGCGAGGAAGGGCTGCTGGGGAAATTCTTCACGCTACGAGCTCAGCTGCAGGAACTTGACAGTACGTTAGAAATAGAAACAGGAATATTTCCCTCCAGAAGTCGGAGGTACTTTGTTCTGGCGAGCAACTGAGTTGTGCTCCTTGGCCTTTCAAGAACAGAGATGCCCCTAAACCTTGTAATTGAAAATAGTCCTACATTTTGGGGAAAAACAGAAATTGTGAACTCAGACCTGTGAGCAACTGAAGGCACCGGGACTTACAAATGCAAATACATGAGTACATAAATTGAATTATGTGTCATACAATCACCCACTTGCTTTCCCTAAACTAAAGAACTTACCAGCTTGGAAGTACAACTTGTTGTCATGAAGCTTGCTTGATATTTGGTGCTAATAAATATTGAAGTTTTAAATTTCTGTCCTGTGAAGTCTGTGCATTCAAGTTCTTCCGTATTAATCACCTAATAACGTCTAACTGTGCACCACAGATGGCTAATGTGATACAGTACGTTCTTCACTATCAAAACGTTCTTTGAAATAAGTCCTCACATGTTTAAAAGAATTATCACATGGAAAAAAAAGCATAGTTAAAAGCTGACTGTGGATCACCCATGCTAGTTTCTGATAGAATCAAGAGTTAATGTGCATTCAAGAAATATATGCATGTATGTTCTTCTCAGAATCAGAATATTCCAATGCAAGAAATCTTTGTTTTAAAGGATGACACAGGACTAATTTATCCAGATGATTGCACCAAGGAAGGTGAGGAAGAAAAAGGAAACTAAAAATGACAGATAAAAAAAAAAAAAAAAAAAGCTCACACAAAAACCACAGATACAAAATATGGGTGGAGTTTGGAAACATTCAGAAGAGCTGGGCATGCAATCGTAGGGTCCTGAGCAGTGTTTTTCCTTACCATCTGGCACAACAAAGCAGCATCCCATGAAATACACGGTAAGCCCTTTCACAACAAGCACTGTCTTCCCAAAAAGATGCTCCCAGAACAGAATCACAGTCACAGTACGCATACAGTAAGGTCTCTCTACAAACCATCCCACCTAATTAATCCCTGTGGTTTGTCAGACGGAGAAATTTTGAGTTTTGTGTGAACTTGCAGGTGATGGATCCTTGTCTGTAGATGCCACGAGTCAGATCTATGTGAGAAAAGCTGCGATGCTGCACTGATGCTGCAGCCAGGGGCAATCAGCTGATCCCTGGGTACAGTCTTGCCACCTAAGGCAGCCGTACAGGTTACTTCCTAGCAGAGGCACCGCAGCTGATACTGTCACCAGAGAAGGGGAAGCAGTCACCAATCCCATGCTGAGTATACAAGGTCAAAAGTATGCATATAAGCGTTCGGTGCTGTTTTGCTCACCTTTTTTCTGTGATCCTGCTGTCATTCCATTACAGCTGCTCGCCTGCCCTCTTCCAGGGCTCTGACTGCGATTCCATCAGCTCTCCTCCCTGATGCTTCAGGTTCACAGAGCTAACGAAAGACCCTGGATGATGAAAACAGTTACAAGGAGTACAGAAACTGATTTCTCTTATCTCCTCCAGCCTTCAGTACTTCCAGCCTCACAGGAGATCCATCTACGGAGAAGCGGGGGTAAATTTATACATAGTTTAAACATTACTGAAAACTACTGAGATCCATGACATTTAAAAGAACTCAGCGCATGACAGCTGACACGTCACTGGCTCTCACGCTCACATGGAGCACAGTGTCCTGCAAGTTAGAAGGTTTCTCAACATCAGTGCAATTACACAAAATGTCAGGGTGTTCAGTCACACAAGCAGATCTAGCACCTAGTAGCTGAGTGCCGCAGTGCCTTATTTACACCAGCAGCTCTTGTTAAGCACAAACAGAAATTCAGGACAATGCAGCTCCAATGATGCAAGCTTATTTCGTTTTCATTTTCACCTAGTGACCGCTCACTGAAAATCAGATATTCCCTGAAAGTTTTATAGCATGAAGTGAAGTGGCAAATTAAATTGAAATTGAGATAATCCCCAGAAATGTGTACACAAGTAAAGCAACTCTAAGTCCAGATACCTTTCAGACTGGCAAGTTCTTGTATAAATAAGAAAAAGTAATCTCCTACAATGAATGTGTTCTCAAGACTTTCAATTTCTCTGAAGACATCCCCAAATAAATCATGTTGTGTCTACACTCTCATTTCAAGTGGGACTACTCAGATCTCTATCAGAGAATGAATTAATATTGAAATGTGTTATATGAACCAGAAGCACCACTGAATTTCCCAGACAGGAGTTAAAAAAAAAAGGCAGCAATGTGAGGCAGCCTTTTTCAAATTTCCTCTGGCTGCTCTACTGATAGCACACTGCACTCGTCTCAGCATAATTTTTATTCCAGTATTTCCACATAGCAACATTTGCTTGTGTGAAAGCTTAAACAACATCTTGGTTCAAGTAAGAACAACTCTTTTTTTTTTTTTTTCCCCCCAGTTTGGGTTAAATTGTTCCAGTGGAAACAATATAATAAATGAAGAGCCTGAAGGAATGACATTCTGCATATACAGACACATAAACACGGAATTTAAGCTCCAGGAATGAAAGCAGATTTGTCGGCAGGAAAGGTTGTGCTGCAGTTTCATTTATGTCTTCAATACAATTTCTGAAGCAGAGAATGTGATGATTCCCCAGGGAAATTGCACAACCACAATGCCTAAGCATATTTAAAGATTATCATTCAGGGCTTTTAAATCCAACTCTGTTTCCATTAATCCACTGAGCTGCCAGCCCAATCTCACATTGGCAGGCTTGCTCGCTCTTCAACAATAGAAAGCTTATTAAATATTAAGGTCTTAATCTTAAGTACTTTTATATGACTGAGAAATCCTAAACAGTGCACAGGAAATAAACATTTTCCAACCAACAAAAAATATAGAAGGGGTGGTATTAGATAAAGGTGGACGTCCCCACACTAGCGGGAGAACTATGCTATAAATCCATTTGCTTTAAAGCAGCCGGCGTGTCCCAGCAGCAGCGTTCTCCCCATCTTGTCTAGACACTGGGTTCACTGCCTTACCTCCAAGGACAAGAGCTCACTTTTCTCCTGCCTTGAAATGCCAGCACAGCAACAAGAAAGAGGTTCACGGAAGGATTCAAACCACTCTGACGACGCCAATGGGAAACACTACAGGTAACGGGAAAAACTGAAGAACTTTTGCATGCAGTTGGAGGGAGCAGCAGTATAGCCGATGTTTGACATCTGCTACTTTCTGTTGTACAGTTAAATAAATTGTCAAGATAGATTTTGCTTAAAAATTAGGCTAACTAAAATACTTAAATTGAATATGTAACGAGTATGAGATTTTCTGAAAAATAATTTTCTGCCCGAGATTATTTTCCTCTTGTATTTCAAGCGGATCGCTTCACATCTGGCAAAACTAGGGGAAAAGAGGAGGCAAGAGGAAAGCTCTCCGCTATTTTCACTTTTTGTCCCGTTAAGTCATCCCACCAGAGCCAGCAGTAAGACAGGCGATGCCAACAGAACAGGCAGTAGCAATCCGAGTCCTGCCTGGGAGCAATTCTGTGCAGAGGTCAGGGAGAAGCCACGTGGGTGCCCAAACCTCAGTGGCCTTTGGCAGAAGATCGGCAGAGATCTGCAGCACCCTTCCCTGCAGGCTGCCACAGCACCTTCTCCACAAATAGAAACATAAACCTGAATGTCTCTTCCCAGACTCAGGACAGTTTCAGATAGCAAACAGCGGTCAGACGGGCAATATGCCCACAGGGGCAAAATGTGGATATCGCCGAAAATGAAAGAAAGAGGAGCTTGGAGTCTGCGTATGCACCCAAACCTAGGTATCAATCAAGTCCAAAATACTGCATTTAGTGCTGAGTCGTTGGAGGAACACAGTTACCACTTCCAAGGAAGAAGTTCTGCAGGTATGGCATTAAAATGAGGAGGCACTCAGAGTCAGAAAACACACACGGCTTCAAAACCCTTGGCGGGGATAATACAGCATGCAGACGTCCGATGTAAGACATTTTGTACTGCAAGTCAATCCCTTTATTAACGAGGGATTACAATCACAGCATTTGGTATCATTTACACACCTACAACTCATGTAGTAACTCCTATATATGCAAAACTCCGTTCGACAATCCACTCCCGCGGTGCACTTTGTCAAGGTTCCCACACACAAGAATGTCAATACCTCAGATTTAAATTTCCCAAGGTGTCCCAGATGACTGCAGGGCACGGCCATTCACAAGAGCCCAGAGGAATGAGGTTTCCTCATTTACCCAGAACTCAGCAATCTTTGCCCTTCCGCCAGCAACGTGTAAGGCCATGCAGACTACAGGGAAATGAAAGCTCTGAGAAGCAACTAGTGTGAAACCAAAACAATATTCTGATTCTTTTCTAAGACTGAAAGGCCAGTCCTTTAAACAACTGCAGATTTGGTAATGACACGATCTTCCAGTAATCCTATCAGTCCTTTGTATGTGCACTAGCTTAGCTGGTTTATGCTTTACTTCATACTTGGATTTCTGTTTTATAATAAGAAGCCTTTAGGAGTACTCGCCGTAGGTGTTAACAAATACTGCTTTATGTGGAAAACAACAAACCCAAACAATGGAATCATTTTAATGGACTTAAGGTACACGACAGTTTGAAAGAAAATAACATGTTACTTACAGAAGCACGGGAAGTAATAATTCTGATAATGTGCAGGACAATCTATGAGACATTAAATAAAAATAAGCATTTCAGCTTCCTTCTAAATACATTCTTTATAACCTCCTGATAGGTAAGCCAAATTTGCCTTTGCCATAAATTCTATGCACCCTAATACGAAGCTTGGCAGACTTATCATGATTTAATTTCCTTCCTTATCCTTCTTAAAGTTTAACATTGGCAGAAATGAGCTAGGATAGCTCAAATAAAGCGGAGAGCAACCATTATTATGAATGTACATGTACCAGCCTCTGCTCCAAATACTCCTGGAAATGAAAGGGATTTCTTTTCCAAAGCATTACTGGTCCTCAGACCAACAGCTGCATTTGCAGACAGACCACACGTAGATGGTACACAACCCACGACAGGGACTGCAAACAGGACGTACTTTTTAAGGTGTACTCTAACCTACCACAGTGTAGAGTTGTTTAATTTTCTGCTAATAATTAGCCTCGTCTTCGCTTTCCTAAATAACTTCTGAGGCACATTTTCAATAGCAATGGAAAAGGACACGGCACAAATAACTTCAAAACTGAACCAGACATCCTCCCTCAGGGCAATGCACATTGGAGCTCACAAAACGCTGCCTCGCAGCTGAACACTGGGAGTTTTGCAGTCTGCCAGTGAAGTTTTACAGTGAAAGAACAGCGCGGGATGGAGAGATGCCCTTAGGGAACCTGAGGGCTTTACAGGTGCCTCCCACTTCCAGCGCAGCTTTTCCAGTCCCATCAAAACCTCAAAAACGCTTCCATGTTCAGTGAGTCACACTGTTGCCCTGCTTTGCTCATGCTTGCAGTCATTGTGGGTGACATCTCCCTGCTATCATGACAAAACCACCCAAATTTAAGTGCCTGACACCTACACTGTCAAATGCTTCACACAAAGCAAAGCTTTTAGTAGTTTGGCTTTGTTCTGAAATTAGAAGTAAATTCTTTCAAATGCAACTGTTTAATTCCATGCAGCGGAAATGCTAAGTCACAGCCTGAACCAGTGATGGAGCACCTGGTGGCAAGGCAGGGCCAACCCAGGGGAGCTCAGGTGTAAGCAATGCAGCTGAGTGACCAGATGGGGTGGAGCCAGGATCCACCCCTTCCCAGACCTCATTTAAGGGTTGGCAGTAGAGACATGGCTATTTTGCTGGAGTTCCCTGCCTACTTGAGGTCTTCCCAAGGTAAGCAGCTTCTTTCCTTTCTTTCTGTGCTCACGGCTGCTGCACTTGGGCTCGTCCTCACTTGCTGCAGCCTAGGATTTTTGATACCCTGTTATTATTACTGTGCTTTCCATCACATCATAGTGTTACATTTCAGAATGGCTCCCAATGAGCGACTTGATGCTGCCAGTGGAAATGCCTTAAAAAGGGAAAGAAAAGGATATTATCACAAAAGCAGCAGCATCATTAAAAACTAGCTGAGCTATACAACTGCACCGTGTAGCTGTGTGCTGAGAAATACCCTCCTTTTCATCACACAGAACCACTTGCTGCTCTGCCCTTCTAAACAACACTTTGTATTTGGTGCAGGAAGGAAATTTTGATTCCTCCCATTCTCACTGTTTCAACACAACTGCAGGAGATAGAGTTGGACTGTGTTTTCATTTGAGATTCATTAAAAGAATGGCAATTAGGCTGCAGCTGCACTGCTAAAAATCTGTTTTAATTATAAACAACAATAAAAATCCAAGAAAACAAATGGGCTCCAGACACACAAGTCAGTGGAAAAATAGGATGTGGAGTCTGTAAGTAGTGACAGTGCCTGAACAGCAACAATGCCTGAAGACCAGGAAAATCTATGCCTTCACCTACAAATAAAATGGCTTGGAACAGGAAGATGAGCAGCTGTTTGGCTCGGACACCTCATACACACCAACCACACAGTGACTTTCAAAGACAGAAGTATGTCCTCTGGAGCTCATTCTTAAGGGAGGTTAACAGCACAAGGTCAGCCATGCAAAAGAAATCAAGAGCAGAACCTTCTCACTTTTTTATCTGAGTAAAATTCAGGCAATGACCAGGGCACTGGAAAAAGTGTTCAAATACCGGGCTGGAGAGACGATGCCTCACAGGAAAAGCAGTCTCTCTAATGGCATGAGGACAGAACTCCATTACCCTCCTTCTAAAGTGTGTAACAGTGACATTATGGCTAGGAAATATCCAGGCCTTTGAAAGATCCAGCTCCTGTCTTCAGCTTTCTGACTTACTGCAGCAGTTAATTCCTCCACCTGCTTGTGCAAATCACTATTTCATTTGTCCTTTTTAGATTTACTCGTCTCTATATCGACAAGTAAAGCTCTTTTCAGAGCTACTCTTCCTTAATCTGTGGCACAGAGGGGAGGAATAGCAGCATGCTCAACTTGCCCTCTGTGCATTCATGCACACACACACACCACAATTTGCTGTCAACAGATCGTGAGGCTCTTCTCAAAGTTGCTGACTGTAGAACAGTGTCCATGAGGAAGGGACCCTGCTTTGCTCTGGTTTTTGATGACTTTGCAGTAGGGGCCAAGCAGAAGGTGATGGGATAGAGGGATAGGAACCTTGGCCCTGTATGACTTTGTGACAGACTTACTACGTGACAGTGAAAAAGTTATTTTTCATTTGTTTCCCCTCCATCCTTTGTCTGCCAGTCCTGTTGAAAGCTGTGCTCTCTTTGGAACACTGTCCTCTTCCAGCATATTGTGCATCTCCTGCCTCTTTTCTGCTCTGGGAACCCTACCTGTGTTTTCAATGCAGTTATTATACCCAGCAACCCAAAGCTCCTGAATTCCTTGCCAGAGAGAGGGAGAGAAAGGGAAAGACAGGAAGGTGGCTTCTCATCTACTTGATAAATGAGTTTAATACTGCACATGCTTGAAATTCAATTTATACACCAATATGCATATCTCAGAAGGAGATGAGTATTTACAATATTCATGTTGTGATCCACAAAATTGACTCAATAACTTTATTCTCTGCCAAAAAGCACTGGGTGAAGCCATCAGAAGAGTACCCTTAGTTTTTACAAATACACTGGCCAAGTATGCAGCTTTGATTCTGCCAAAATATTTCATATTCCTTGGCTCCAAGAAAGACAAGGCACAGGGAAGACCTTGAGAATGCAGAGGTTCGGCTTTTGTTTTGCAAAGCATAGTTCTTTGCTGCTCCTACAGGAGTGACAAAAGGAGTAAGCATCTCTTCTGAAGGCAGTGGCTTCTCTCCATTCCCTCTCTCCCATTTGCCTCAAACTGCCATGAGAGCTCTGTTGCCTTTTGCTGCCCTGTCCACCACCTTAAGAGATGCAGATAAGCTCAACAGCAACTGCTGACTGGAGGAGATGAAGTCAGATGTGAAACCTGGACCTTGCTCAAGCCAAATATTTGAGCACTCTGCTTCAGAGCAAACAGGCAAGTCCTCACTCTCCTGGGGAAGATTAATATTTTCCCTGTCACTTTATTTATATAATTTTATCTCTTATCAAAACAACAGATAAATCTTGTCACGTAAAAACCAAAACTCTTGAAGCTTACTGCACGTTCCCTCTTTTATCAGTCGGTAATCCCAAGTGCTAAAACAAATACCTACAGGCATGATTTAGCCCTTAGTGCTTTAAGATAGTCAATAAACGTCTAAAGTGGGCTTTCAAGACATGAGCTCAGCCAGCCTCCTCTGCACAAATGCATTCTTATGTCAACTGCAATTTCAGGGTTGATATGAATGAAGAAAGAAGGAATTAGATGGAATTTAAAATCCTGGCAAACTGCTTGCTACAGAAAGTCCATCTAAAACAATTCCAAGCTAACGGCAAAAGCAATTTAATTTTAATAGAAAGTTCTGGGTTAAAAAACATAAGCAGCATGCAAAGACCTGATACAGCAGACAATCATTTAGTGCTATAATTCTAAAGGCATCAGTGAATAACACACTTTCTAATGTTAATTCAAAATGATAGCGGCAAGCTACCCAGACTCCAAAAAACAACCTGCCTGGTTAAGCTGCATCTACAGTTGCAACGCATGAGACAACATATTTGCAAAGAGGGGTGCATGCCACTATTTGCAGTTGTGGAACTTGAGTGAGTCGCAGAATCATTTGAGTTGGAAGGAACCTTTAGAGGTCATCTAATCCAACTCCCCTGCAATGAACAGGAACACCTACACTAGATCAGGTGCTCGGAGCCCCATCCAGCCTGACCCTGAATGTCTCCAGGGACGGGGCTTCCACCACCTCTCTGGGCAACCTGTGCCAGTGCCTCACCTCCCTTATTGTAAAAAACTTTTTTCTTATATCCAGTCTAAATCTCCCCTCCTTTATTTTAAAACCATTTACTCTTATCACGACAGACCCTGCTCAAGAGTCTGTCCCCTCCCTCCTAATAGCCCCCATCAATTACTCCAAACACCTCTACCTGGTACGTTACCAGCTGCAGCTCAAGTGCAGAACAAAGGGACTTGGACTTTCAGGTAGCCAAATGTATCAGTTGTTTTAAAGAAAACAACAAAATAATGATTGATTATTAGCACAGAGTCTTTTCACAGAAGGACATGAAATAGCGGAGTTAAAACAACACAACTGTTTGTTTCACACAGAAAGCTTCTGTCTCAGCAACTGAGATGGCAAATATGTGCAAGAGGAAAATCAGAACAGAAGTAGCTGCTCTGAGGAAAGCTGAGCTTTGCCACCCTACCACAGTATCACAGTGTAACTGCAGGGACAAGGGAGCCAGTTTGGCAAACAAAACAGCAGAACTTCTCTCCTTCCTCCCTCACTGCAACTGCACAATGCTCCCAGGCACCTTCCCCCTAACTCCTACAGCACAAGAATATAGGTATTGCTGCTGCTGGGTCTTCATCTACTCATGGTTACAAGTGTAAAATCAGAGGATTTTCTTCTCTAATATTTATTAGAGATTGGGTGAAAATAGACATAATCCTAAGGAATTTCTTTAGTTGGGCCGAGACTGCACATTTGCTGTTTTCAGTCACAGACCCATTCTCCATAACTGCAGACAAAGAGCACACACCAAAGGCTCTGGCACACTGGAGGAGACCTCACTGAAATGCCTACCTAGGCCATTCCTAAATGCAGGTTCTAAGGAAGAATAGGAAAGGAAACTAATGATTAGCAAAATTAGTCATTAGGATTAGTCATTAGGATTTGGGATTTTTTTTTTTTTGAGGTTCTATAATACATCCAAATGCGTGAAATAAGGGAAAACAATATACTCAGTCTTACCTTTTTGAGCAGGATGAGAAGCAGAGGTAACTGTGACGTATTGGCTTGACGTAGTGGAGTAAACTGGTGAACGTCAAAATCTTCTGACTTCTACTCTGTGTTCCCTGACCTCCGAGGAAGGCGAGGTGTATCACTCAAGCAATCCTGCTGCAATTCTGCATACAGCAAGACCATCACAACAAAAGATGAGAGAACTGGAACATTAGATAGCTCCGATCTACTGTGGCTGCATGTGCAGAAAAATACAACCATCCTCCTCGGCTGATACCAAGTCACTGACTGACTCCTGAATCACAAAGCACATAGTCTGCTACTGGAAAGTCTGTACCTTCCTGCCACCACATCACACCTGTTGCAATTAGTCGCTTCAGGTGAATGAAATTAGGAGAGCTGGAAAGTTTCTAGAAAATCAATATGCTGCTCTGTACACTGCGTACTTTCACATGAGCTTCGTTAAGCACCTGCAAAGCAGCATGTGGGCATATGATGCAGTTCTGCTCCCACTCTGCCCCAGCTGTACACAGAGGGGCAGCTTTTAGTTTATTTTATGCTTTGCCTTCCCACACCAGGCAATTACTAAATCTTACCTTCTTTAAACTCCACACAGTGGATTGATCAAAATGTGATAACCTTTGTGCCCCGTGAAAGCAACTCCCAAGTGGCCCTTTGCTCTGCTTTCAGCAGTTGATGTGGAGAATGTAACATGACATACTGATTTCAATTCTGACTCTTGGACTCCATTCATCCACTTTTTTTTTTAATTACAATTTGTAATAATGTTCTCGTTCCAAAGCAATACATGTAAAGGCACATTTTCAGCTGTTAATCTCAAATGCTAACACATGATAAGTAACCTTATTTATTTTAGCAACTTTTTGAATAAACAGTGTTCATCAAATTCTATTGTGGCTTGCAGGCTAGCAAGGCTTGCTTCTGGCTTGCTTGTGGCCAGCAGGGAGAGGGAGGTGATTGTCCTCCTCTGCTCAGCTCTTGTGAGGCCCCATCTGGAGTACTGCATCCAGGCCTGGGGCCCCCAGCACAAGAAGGTCGTGGAGCTCTTGGAACGAGTTCAGAGGAGGCCACCAAGATGATCAGAGGGCTGGAGCACCTCTCCTATGAAGAAAGGTTGAGGGAACTGGGCTTGTTTAGCTTGGAGAAAAGCCGGCTCTGGGGAGACCTCATTGCGGCCTTCCAGTACTTGAAGGGAGTGCATAAACAGGATGGGGAATGACTGTTTACGTGGGCGGACAGCAATAGGACAAGGGGGAATGGTTTTAAATTGAGACAGGGGAGGTTTAGGTTAGATGTTAGGAGGAAGTTTTTCACTCAGAAGGTGGTCATGCACTGGAACAGGTTGCCCAAGGAGGCTGTGGATGCCCTATCCCTGGAGGCAATCAAGGCCAGGCTGGATGTGGCTCTGGGCAGCCTGGTCTAGTGCTTGGCGACGCTGCACACAGCAGGGGCTTGAAACGCGATGATCATTATGGTCCTTTTCAACCCAGGGAATTCTATGATTCTTTTCTGTTCTAACCCCAAAAAGTAAAACATGGGAAAATGAAATTAGGGCCAGATGTAAGAAAGTTCTGCTTGGCATCAGCTAGGTAAGTGATATCATTCATGGCACCTGAGATCTTGCTGTAACATATGGAAATTTGTTCCTACAACAGAATCAGGTGACAGAGCACAGGTTTTTTGTCTTCTTACCAGTACTTTAGGAAACTGAACGATAGAATATTCTGTTGAAATAAACACATTTCCGTTTTACTACTTGCTACATGATTTTTGCTTTAACAGGAACACTAGATATTTCTCCCCATTCTACCTCAATTCATTAAGTCCTGTATCTTTGGCCCTGCAAGTACTTCATTTAAAGAGTATTTGCTTCTAAGGAAGAACAGATGTAAACTTTTTCCCCCACTTTACTGAAAAATGTCTCGGTATACCACAAAGCAGTGTTTTCTGTTCTTTTTGAAGCGTGGAAATGAAAGTCAATTGTCCAGTTCCATGGTTCTTACAGCAGTGCCACCACAGCACTCCCACCCATTTCTGCCCTTTGCTCAGCTTGCTCCCCTTGTCAGAAGGAAAGACACAAGAACAGATGCCCTACAGAACCCACCTTTGTACCAGCATCTCTCTCGTGTCATCTTCTCACACAAGCAGTGAGGTGTGAATTTCAAGAGAAACCTGCTTTCACCATGGGTCACTGGTGGCACACAGCTTTTTTGCATTCTCTGGTATCTAACAAAACACAAGTTGACACTGCCACACATAGAGAAACGAAGCGATCACAAGATAAATCCATTAGAAGCAAGTCTTCATTCATTCTGGAGTTCAATCAAACGCCGTCTGGTACTCACTTTATTTTCTGAGAACTTCACGCTAAAGAATTATGCTTACTTTGTTTCCTTTTAACTATTGTTTTTAAAGCAACAAATGTGTTTTGCCTTTAGAGACAAAAGGCAAAATCCTTGGCCTCAAGCACCTATATACCACGAATTGCTCAAACTCACAATGTACTTCTCCTCCGGTAGTTATTTTTCATGATACAGCAGGGTTAGTTTGATCTTTCTGACACACAGATGCATTCATTCTATCTCTAAGGATGGAAATGACAGTTCTTCCTAACACAGCTGTACTCAAACAGAACACTTGAATTTCAGAGAAAATCATCATGAGATAGAAAAAAAATTAAGAAAAAATTGTGACAAATTACATATATCCTTTCTAGAGAGGAGACAAGCAATTAAAATGAAATATTTTCTTCTTCCCCAAACCCTTCACTTTTGAAACCACTACCTACCAGCTAGTAGCTGGCAATGCATGCCATTTCAGATCCCAATCTCTTCCATTTGCAACTGATCATCTTTTTCTGAGACATTCTGGTTCAGTAATGCCACTGAAAGTAGAAAAATAGCATAATAGAACTTAATTCTTGTGCAGATACCATTGCCAGAAGTGACTTTTAAATTGCTTTTGAACGAACCAGAAAGCTCAAGTTAATTGAACATGAGGATTCACGTAGCAAATTATCTCAGTACTAATGGTATGAAAGAAAGAAGCCTGATTAGTAAACGCTGCTGGATACTGCAATGTGAGAAGTTGAGAGATGCCAGAACTGAATCAGAGAGGTGAAGATCAATAGTTCTTTAATCAATGGTGGATTACAGTGGGATTTATTCCGCTGAAACTAGCAGGGGCAGATAAATCCCCCACTGAGATTAATTACTGGAAAGGGTGGATGCAAAGAGAAGGAGTGCAGTTATCTTTATGACAACTATAAGTGGCAAGAAGAACGCCAGTGGGAGTACAGAGCCATTGCCTGCATCTCTGCTGGGGACAAACAACACCCTCATCAAATTCCCACCACCTCCCCTTACTTCCTTACAACAAACTGCCTTGAAGCCTGTGTACCTCTACAAACAACAAACTTACAAACTAAAAAGCAGGGACAATATGGGGGGGGGGCGGGGTTGTTTTTAAGCTAGATAATAGCTTTTGAGTTAATAAAAAAATCTGTTTTATGGAGGCAAAAGCACCAACGTGTACAGTTAGATAATGACAGCATTATTCAGAAAGATGCCAACCACATTCACAGCACCTACTTAAATAAAGGCGTTGTCAGAACTGCTCTGGTGTTCTCTTGGGGCTATCAGCATAATCCATCGTTACATGCATACTTTTCATTTCCACTGTAGCCTTTTGTGCTAAACACTACTACAGTTCCCACCAACTAATCACTAATGCATCGTGCACTGGTGCTAAGTACTGTAAACTGAGACACTAAGCAGGCTAAGTAGAAGGGAGAAATCACAGGGCATCATCTCCTGTTTGCAAAAATGATTTAGAAACAAGTCACGAATCAGAATTTCTGTGATTTTGAACTACTCAAGGAATTTAGTAAGATGAAGAAAACAAACAGAGCTAACAGCATAGCTTGTCAGTTTTCAGTCCTTTACCAGCCGGAGAGTAAGGTATCTAATTGCTCCCCTTCCCACCCACACCTTCCATTTTATGTTGACTTACCTCAATAGGAGACAGCAGGTTGCAGAGAGTCCAGCAGATGTTAAATTTGCCGGACATAATCTGATTAATTTATTTGTTCACTTAAATGATTAGCAGCAATTGTTTGAGGATTCTCCACCTTATACCCTGATCAGATGGTATCAGCTTGTCCATTTCATTTCTTGTAGAAGAAAATTAAGAAAATATCTTCAGTTCTAGTGTCATCGCAGTTGTGTAGGTCCGCCTGTTCCTAAGTGCTGTGAATTCAGAAGCTTTCAATTTTTTTTCTCTGAACTTTATCAGAAACCAACAATCACATCTACGTGGCAAATCAAGAAGAAGTTCTTTATTGGGAAAAAAATGCAAGTTTAACACAGATATGAAATAAATTACAAAAAATGTCTTTAAAATCACCTCTCCAGGATACTCAAATTAATTGAAGGTGGAGTCTCAGTGAAGCAAAAGTCTTTCCCACATCATCTCTCACTTTAAAGCAGGTCATAAAAATAATCCAGGCCTTGTCCCAGTTCCCAGATGGATATACCAGCGCCCAATTCTTTTGCAAGCTCTAAGCGCAACTGGATGGACTAAGACAAAGACACATAAAGCAATTAGCTTTTAGTCAGAGGCATCAGACACTCCATGCTGCCATCTCTTCCTGCCATTAACAGACTTTAAAAATAACCATCCTTGAACTTCCGAAAAACCCAAAGTCTGTATTTCAAATCTTCCCTGGCTAGCAAGCACTCATTCAGTAAGAGACAGTTCATTACACCGGTTAATTCAATGACTTAATGCACGATAACCAGCTAAACAGACAAAATGCCACAGAAATAAATCTGATTTATGAACTATGCAAAGGACTGTTCTAATTTAAGCTATCATTTCCCAACGTACAGAAATTCTAACTCGTCCCAGAAATTTCCCAAGGGTAAAATAAAACTTTATCACAGAAGACAATTAGAACAACCATCAAGATCTTGTACCTACCCTTGCCTTCTCCCAGGACAGAGTCATAATTTTTCTTCTCAGAATTCTATTTTTAAGAGATTCTGGGAGATGAATTTTAAAAAGTATCCTTATCTATGCTACTGCCATTGATTTAGATTTAGGTTAGCCACTGGTTTACAAGGGAAGTAATGTTACAGTTTGTGTTCTGTACTTCTCTCAGTTCAGACAATAAAAACGATTTCTTTTTTTTTTGAGTCTTTTACTTTCAGGTTTTCTTACTTTGAAGTCGAGCACTGTTTGAACAGCTCACACCACAGGGATGTTTTTAAAACTCATTTCCATAGGAAACAGAACAAAATGTCGAGGCATCATTAATACATCCACCAGGCCTGAACTTCATGCCTGCCTGCTTTTTGCTAACCACAAACAAGCCAGTTTTGAGCACCTCAACCTACCAGTGAATGCAACATGAAAAAGGGGAACAAGCACATTTGTGAGGGGGGAAATAAACCAAAATTCAATGTTGCAATGACCACGATGTGAACAACTCTTTGATTCGCCTCAGCATACAGTCTCTAAATATTTCATTACAATCTTGTTGAAATTTGAAAGACAATCTGTTTCTGTCAGTTCCCCATACACCACAGCTGATTATCTGTTATTAATAAGAGAAGGTGTAAAGAAAGAAACCTACAAGACTGAACGTTCTCATTCAGGCTAGGTCTGACTCTAGAAGGGTGAAATCCTTCCACAAGAGCAGAGAGAATGTAATGCGACAACATGCAGCACAATCTGTCTTTTCTCTGATAGATTTGCAGTGAAATTTTAAGACAGATACCAGCAAGAACATAGTTAGACATGACAATTCATATCCCATATGTGCTAGCACTTCCACCTATATTAGATTAATGAAGGGAAATACAGTTGTACTAACAGAGCATAAGACAATATTCCCATTCAGAAAAATGGAGCTTTGGAAAAATTCACAATAGTATAACCATATTGAATGTTTCTGTTCTCTCTAAATATGAGGACTTAAGGCAAGTAACCCTTTATCATGTATTCTGGTACACTGCAGACTACTCTATGGTCAGAAACTGTATGTCCAGCCAAAGGACTTCAGTAAGGTCAAAGTTTTCCAAACTCTAAAACATGTTCCAGAGAAAAAAGAACTAAGACAACAGGGTGATGCAGGGCAACGGTGAGAAAGAGGACCCCATTACAGAGGAAGGCAAAAACTTCCTACAGTTTCTAGCCAAGGTGATCAGAGGGCAAATTTTGTCAGTCTCTTCTCTGACAATCCAGCATCTGCTAGCACATGAATCGTGTGCTCAAACAGCTCCTCTCAGAGCACTGGTTTGCCCTGGTGTCTCTTATCTCTAGACGTGGCAAAGCTTCAAACATCCCCTGAACCCCATTATGCCTTAGACAGAAAAAAAATAATCTTGCACAGGAAGCTGAAGCTTTGAATCATAACAACTACAACAGGGTGAATTTCTTTCATGAAAGTCTAAACCCAGTTCAGTATTTTATAAAGTGTCTCAATAATCCAAGTCAACTAAATACTTCTTTCCTCTTACTGCCCTGGGCCTGAAAAAGTCACACCTACCTTCAGTGTTGGATAGAAGATGGCATGTTTTCCTCCTTTATTTCTGCAAAAAAAGGAAAAAAAAAATTGTCACAATTGATTTAGTAGACTCTCATACAATTTTTAGCTGAAAAAAGAGTTTTACTCTTTCCAATAAGAAGGAAACAAAGACAATGCTTAAGAAAACTGCTGACTATATTGTGAAAAAGTTATGATTTTAAAAATAAGATATGCTAGTATGTTCAGCACATGGGCATTAGTATGCCTGTATCAAAGATAGAGACCACCTACAATTCAGTACCTTGTTTGAGATTTCTTACCTAGTGGCCATTTCACTCTGGAGGCTGAGACACTCTCTTTCTCAAATGAGACACTTCTGCCATCAGCTTACATTCAGTCCATACCTGCACTCTGGCTACACTAGTTGCTGAGGACAGCATAAGGCCAAAATGTTCTCTACTTCTCTTCCATTTCTAATGCAGACATAAACTTGTACCCATGCCCTTCTCTGCTGTAGACACAAACACGTCAGAGCAAATGAATCCAAAGTGATGGGGAAAGAAAAGCAGCTAGGCACTCTGTATCTCAAAGTCAAATAAATATGCAATCTTGCCACTCTCCTGCATGTATCAGTTACAGGAATATCTATCAGAGTATCTAACGAGGTATTTATTTCCTGTATTCCAGCAGCCTTTAGGAGGACAACATTTTAAAAGAGGTAAAAAGGCTGGTAGCTAAAACAGAGACTCCAAGACATCCAAGAAGATGCAAACTGAAAAGGAGATCTCACAATAGAAATGGGTTGATATTGGATTTCAGTAAGTACACCCCAATATCTTGCTGCAACAGGATGCAACATTGTAAAACCATTCAGTAGTAACACAGAGATGTGTCTACTAAATGTTCATCTAAAAGAAGATAAAGACACTTGGTTGTCAGATGCTAACTGTAACTATTTTCCCAAATAACTGTCTTTTATGTTAAACTAAATACTGGTATAAAGTGTATGGGCAGGGCAAGTTACAGGTGGTCTCACAGC
Organism: Numida meleagris; assembly: GCF_002078875.1. Lineage (NCBI taxonomy): Eukaryota > Metazoa > Chordata > Aves > Galliformes > Numididae > Numida > Numida meleagris. The sequence continues at coordinate 15,411,766 of NC_034414.1, read as the reverse complement.
ATCAATTCTCCACTTAGGCTAGAAGGAGATGCAGAGTGCTTGGGCAGACCAAGTGGACACTGGCTGGTAAAATCACTTATCTTAAGCAAATATGTACCTACCCATACAGCGCACTCAGAGACAACAGATTTCTGTAACCACTTGTAGCAGTCAGTCTCTGCCCACTACTGTTCTTTGCTTAAAGATTCATAATTTGATTTCTTAGCAATTGCAGACACGCAAGATTTCCAGGTGACGTGCTTTACTATTGCTCCATACTCAGGCCTGCCTGCTATTCCTATCCATAATAACTGAACCTTTGTGAAGCAAGGTGGTGACTGAAAAAGAGCTCCCTTAAGTAAGCCTCCCCTGCAGTCAGCTGAGCCACTGCAGACATGCTGAGATGCATGACTGCCTGCCAGACACAGCATAGCTGAAGTTTAGAGTGATTCTCTGATCCAGTTTGTTTTACGCATCGAAAACTCTTTCAGAAAGCCCACAAACAACATGATCTCCAAAGACTGCCTTTCAAAGGCAAATGATGTAGTGCTACTGACATGCCTTCTCTTTTCCACGTCCTGTTTGGAAGAAGACATATAGGAAATGCTTCAAGAACAAATCCCAGATAAATGCCATTCAAACAGAACCCTCAGATTTACTCTCGAGAGCAAGGTGTCATCACGTGGCTGTTGTGCCTCCAACTGGATTTTACATTAAAGATTAGTAAAACCAAGCCTCTGGTTTATTTATCTTCAGCTAACATGAAAAATCTTTTAACTGTTTTACACAAAGTAACTGTGCAACAGGATACCAAAGAATTAAAAGGGAAAGAACACAGATTCCAGTCCTTTCAGAAAAACACAGAAAATAAATTGAAACCCTGCTAACCAGCAAGTAAATATATTTCTGTCCGATAAGAAATACATGTAGCTGAGGAGTTTACAAGGTAGGATAAAACTGCAGGTTGAAAGAATCCTAGAAAATTAATTAAAAATATATAGGTAGGACAGGGCTTTTGTTGTTGTTTCCTTTTCGAGTTTAAAAATATTCACATCAAGAAGGTATTAAAACAACAATGTACTTACACTGTTGCTTTTTTCTTAAAGCACCATAAAATGCATTTCACTCATTTTCAGTGTTGTGCTCTCTTCATGTTGCCAATGCACTGGGCAGTATACAAGATAAAGTTTTGTAGAAACACTAAGATCTTTTTTGTAGAATTTTACCACATTTCTTACGTTTGTATACAATATATAGCAAATTATTACTGAGGCTTAATAAGATTTTGCTATTTGCTTGTCTGTTTCGAATGGATTTTTACTAGTAAGATGAATCCTCTTGTCATTTAATGGCAAAAAAAAGGACAGTTATTAATCTTTCTCTTCACACTCTTGGGAAAACATTCGCAGTCTTTTTAACAACTTCTGTTACACACCTGATACTCTCATTTCCCAACTCTATAATCCATTTCACGTAGTGCGAGTCTGTTGCTGACCAATCCAGTCAGTAGGACTTGTAAAGGCTCTTATATTCCACAGACTTTTCAGAGAATTATATTTGGCTGATCATTGGTAATCACCCAGCAGCTCACAGTACTCATCTAAGATGCACAGTGTAAGTGACACTCAGCACATAATTTTGATGGATAACTTCTAAAGATATGACTCATCAGACTTCTCTTCTGAAGATTGTTTCAGCTTGTATTATTTCATTAATCCTTCCCTGGCTTAATTCCCTTGCCTGAGGCACTCTTATACTACAGTTCGGTGTTGACACACAGATCACAAACATCAGAATTTCCATTTGCTGATTTCAGTTGAGTGCTACAGTTAACTGGTAATTCATTGTGTACTGGGCCATGTCTAAGAATATTTGCAGAACGGTAAGTGAATAATTGTAACTCACTTTTTGTATTCAAAGTAGTGTTCAGCAATTTGTTCATCCCAGACAATCTTTGGTTTGTGCTCCTTCAAGGTTTCAATGTACCTACAAATTAAAGACACAGATATCGAATTATCTTCTTTTCTAAAAAGCAGTTATGAATTAAATAACAGATGATCTTGAAAAAGCAGTTTTACCGTGCCTAGACGTCGAACATTATATCAAAATGATCTTGATAACAAATCATTTTCTCAGCCGTATTTCCAATTTGCCATGTTTGCGTTTTTAAGCTTTTTTATTTAAGCAAAGAAGAAATTAACATTCATCAGTTAAGAAGATCTACAAAGACACAGGAAGACTATGCTTCAATATTTCCTCAGTCTAATTCTTATATGCCAAAGCACGGGAACTGAAGTCAGTCCTAGAGGGTAATTTAAGCACTTCTTAATTAGAAGTCACTATTATGTGAAAAAAGCTCTCCTATAAAAGGAACTTAGTTAATGTTCTAAGAATGAAATAAAAAATGCAAAGCTTGTTTAAAAGGAAAACCTACTACTATGTAACCTTTAGAAAAATTATCTACATCACTCTTCTCTTGGCATTATTTTCTTGCATGGATAGTTTGAATGGGAGATTGTCTACCTCATATGTAAGTGACACAAAGCAAAGACAGAAAATTACTTGCACACAAAAACTGCATAGGGAACCGGTGTGGAATAGTTAGGATGGTCTAAGCTGGTGCTCTTTGTTCCCAGCATTGTCTCAGTGTAGAGACAGCATCTCCCTGTGTCTGCATCTCTGACTGCACAACTGAAACAAAGCTGCCTGCTGCCTCCTGGAAGTGCACCAGAAGATGGCAAGCTGCTGCCAGGGACAGAGACCATATCAGCATCACAGACTTGAGAGGAGTCTCTCTCACATGTTCTTCCATCCCTTCTGCATCTTTGGCCAGCAAGAAGGCTGAGTTTAACTTTGTTGATGACTTTCTGGACTACACATGAGGGGATTTATCTGGGCATGGTCCACTGGTTTCTGTTTTTCCTTGGGGACTGTATCAGCAATTTGAATCTCAACTCCCTTAGCAGTACTCCATCTTTCTCATGATTACATAAATCAATCAAAAGCAAACATGGTGGTTGTAAGTGGCAAAAAAAGATTATTTTGCTATTAGTAGATTTTATAGAAAATCTGTTAAAACTGTATCTTTCATAATATATCTCATTTTTTTCAATAATATCTCTGCTCATGACAAGATTTGCAGGGAGAAATTTGACTTCAAGTCTTATTTGAAATGTCTACCTCCTAAGTAAAAGATTTTATAAATAATTTTCATCAGATACCACCCTGATCTTGTCAGTGCTGAAACTCCATTTCATTATATAGGAGAGAGAGGCAGAGAGAATTTGTAATTCTGTTTGGAGAAGATTCACTCTCTCCTTCCCTACTGATCTAAATTACAACATTCAGCCTTGCAGTGAATATTTTCCTTCTTTTGTTGTGGTTAGCTCATTCATATATTGGTAAATTGTCACCTACAAGTATTAGAAAATATTTTCAATTCATATTTAGGACAATCCAGATGTGCTACTTAAGCATATACATAAGCAAGAAAAAATGGTAGCTGCTATTACACTATTCCTCAGTACACACATGCCCAGTAACAACATATCTTTTCAAATACTTCAAATTAAACCTTGGAACCTTCCCTATCCTTTTTAAGAAATACAAAATTCTAAGTTGTCATATTAGGCAAATACATAAAGAGATCTAGTTTTGTACATTGAAAAGTTAAAGATAGCTTTTTAACCCATTCCAAAATGGTGACTTCGGTAATGAGGGGAAAATGCAGAACAAAGGACCAAGATGTTACAGCCAAGAGTTACCAGCAAAGGCACCCTTGTACACAGTTTTCTTCCTGAACACATATTCTTTGATGGGAAATACTCACTTCTGTCATTAAAAAAAACATGATTATGGAATGTCCAACATACCTTTGAGCAAGCTTTAAACTCAGACATGTAACTTGCAGCAGTTTTTACAGCGTACTACATATAAGGTATATTATTATTTTAAAGCTGTTCAGGCATGCACCTTATTTAATGAGAACCTGTCCTGACCATGCACAGGGAATTTATTTCCCTTCCTCCTGCCTCTGGGCATTTATCACATGGTAGGTAAGAGCAAAAATGAATGAATTCATGAATTTCACATGTAAAGTGATGACGCTAGCTCCAAGCTCGAGTTCAGGAAAAAATAAATATTAGGCACAAAATTGTCACTGGTTTCCATTAATCTTGGGGGTCCTGCTTGCAATGCATTAAGTTGTTATTTACATTGTCTGTATTAAGGACAACAAAAAATTCAAATTACAATAAGAAATTCGAAGTACAATGTTAAAAACAATGAGCTCCCATTCACTTTGAATGCTACTGCATGCAAACAGAAACTCTCACATATTCCATTCTTCTCTACCCTACCTATGCATTGTGTAGTAGAGTTACCCAAGCACACTTAACATACTGTCTCTTAGCTGAGGCAGTACTTTAGTTATTAAAAAAAAAACAACCAAAAAACAACTAATGGATTTAAAATGGCAATTTTCCATCACACTGAGCCAGACAAGCATGCGATACAAGAGTTTCAGATTCACTTCCAGCTTCTGAAGGAGGAAAAGTGATGTGCAGACGGCTCATTACATACAGCCTTCTCTCTTCTCTTTACCTTACATCACAATTTGCTTTTCTGCTCATATTTATTGTTTTTTTCTCTCTTCTCTTTCTAATTTCTCCCTGAGTCCTTCCACTTCCTGCTCTCATCTGCTTTTATATTCCTGTCCAGACTAATTTAGACTAATTTATTTTGTTCCTTGTCTATCAGCTCTTAACTAATTAGACATTTTCTTTAACCAAGCAGCTTCAGCAGCTAGGGTATGGTAAAGACTGAAAACTCGGCTTCATTGCCTTGCCCTACATATCTCCCACGATGCTGTGACCATTTGCATAGAAAGCTGAGCTCAGTTTCTCTGATCCTAGCCATCTGAACCAACATCAGCACGGATGAAGCACCTGAGGTGGTGAAGCTAGCTTCTAATGAAGCTGCAATGCAACACATAGAAATTCACATTGATTATCAGGTATAGTAGCGTAAGACGTCAGCTGCGCACCCAACTCCCAACCACTTGTTCTAGAAACCAGAACTACCACTGTGGCTCAGCCAAATGGGTCTTGGTTTAACTTAACCAATTACGCTTAGTCCACATATGCCAGCTGTTATTCTTATACAGCTCTAATGCTCCCCGCTGGCTCATAAGCCCACTGGACAGAGCAAATGAGAAGTCAAAAGGAACATATGATGGAGTACCTGCAAAGTCAGTCCTGGCAGAGAGGTGGATCTATGAGCAGCACAAAAATGGTTACGCCTACACATGGCTGCACATTTAGCTGACAAATAAAGGATCCAGAAGAAAGCACTCCAGAATGTATGGCTGGTGTTCCTTTCCTAAGGCAATTTTCTACCAAAATATGAAAGATGGTATGGCACTGAAATATGTTAAGGTAAAAATAGTGATCTGTTGTTCTTCTGAAGAAAATGTTTATCTTCATGGATAATGCTTTTTTACCAAGAATATAAAGATCATATGTGACAAGAATACACATTCTAGGAAAATATATAGCTTCAGGTATAATTTTTAGACTAGGACTCCCTTACAAATGTTAACATTTTTAATCATCAGGTGCACTTTGATGCTATTTTCTAGCTCACGTAAGCAAAACTGACTGGAAACAACAGGTCTCTAACTAAGAGGAAAAATCAGCCTCTTGCTCTCCTTCTAGTCAGTTAAACTATGTGACATTTGATGATGTGCAACTTGTCCTTTGTTTCTGGAGATTCTCTTCCGTTCTCGCTGAAGCAAACCAGGCTTATCTGCCACAGTACCAAACCTGAGTGAAAGGATAAAAACCTACTATTCAGCCTGCAAAAGGGGTGTGCGCATGGTGTGTGTGTGTTGAACAGGAATAAGCAGAAACTCAAATGTAAAATGAGTTATGCACACACAGACAAAACTAAGCCAACCTCAGGCTCAAATGCAAACTCGTTTTGACTACAATACACACAGACGAACTGGAGAAGATCAACACTACCTGTTTTCTTTTACCAGTCTGCTTCAGCTACAATAGCCTTAACTCAGTTATTAAACCTTGAATATATCAGGAACCGCACCTCCGTAACTGTGCCCACCAATTGTGCCTCTGCACAGCAACAGAAGTTTTAGACTGAAGTAGACAGGATCCATCTTCCACCTTTTCAGAAAGCTGTATCTCTTAATAAAAACAAGAGAAATTACACACACAAAAAAGTTGTATACTACAGCTCAAGAGCTTGGATTTCTGATGTAAAAGAAATCTAGAGAAATAACTATAAGATACTATTCATGGTAGCACTCCAAAGAACATTCTTTTTGAACATTCCTGGCATGTATCTTCCAAACAGTATTGATCAGTCCCCCTGCTGTTCTGTGTACATCAGGGCACTGTGTGAAAGGACAAATAGCTATCTTCAAATCAAGATTTTTTTTAGAGGAAGTATATATATATATAAAACCTGGTACTAAGGGACATGGTTTAGTGGGCAATATTGGTGGTAGGTGGATAGTTGGACTAGATGATCTTGGAGGTCCTTTCCAACCTTAAATGATTCCATGATTTTAAAAATGATTTCGTTAATGTTGGATTTCAACTACCACAACACTTTCACATTGTAGCTGTTCAGGCTGTACTTATAGTGCTTCTTTCGGTGTGAGAAAATGTCAAGGAAGAGCATAATCTGGAGACATTTTAAGACTTCACATCTGAGTAAAGCCAGTATCGGTAGGGAGAGAATCAACTCTTTAAAAAGGTGATTTTTTGCGGGTAGTGAGAGAACTGGGAAGACAGGGAATTGGCCAAGAGAAATTATACAAAACTGATGATGGGTTGTCATAGTTCTGACTATGTCAAAAATAGTTTTATATTCAAATGTTCCATTTTACAGCTGCAGCAGAGAATACTGTAGCTTGTGTCTGAGTCTCAAGCTTCTCTTTTGGCCTTCCTGCTTTCTTTTTTAAAGAACGGTTCTAAAGAATATCTGCAAAAACGCTGAATGTATGAGAAGCCAGAGAACACCTTCAGTGGTAATAAATGGAAACATAAAAGGAAAGAGAATGTGAAAAAGAGACTATATAGATATTTTGCATTCTCATTGCATTGACACCTAAGACTGTAGCTTGCAAATGGTAGAGAAGTCTTGCAGTTTAACAGTCTTTAGATATTAGCCTTTATAACAGCTTTGCAAGCATATATAAATTCACGAAAAGGCTAGCTGTAGAGTCAGAGATTGCATAGTAGTACATGTACATATAAATACATAGTATTAAACAGCATGAGGATACAAACACACACACTGCTGAGTGATAAGCGTCAGTGACAGACTGAACAAGAAGGTAAGCTTCCACGAGATAGGTCCGTAGGGATCTTAAGCATCCTTTTACCCATTTCCTCTCAGCATTCAACACTCAGTAACAAAATATTTATTTACAATGTGCAAGCCTAAACTACTGACTTGAAAAGGTGGTAAACTTGTGTTCTGCTATATCCATTTCTTATACACTAAACAATCTGGACTTCACTTAACATAAATTCCAGAAGCTCTTTCAGAAGCAAATAAGATATCCAAGAAAAAGACAGCTAGTACATACCTTGGAGAATCAAAAGAGCAAGCTAATGAACATAAATTCAGATTTTTCTCTGAGGATTCATGCATTTGAGTGGGGTGGAGAGCACATCTAGAAGCCTTAATTTATTCTATCTGCAGGGTACAGTACTTAAAAATAGTTCTGTTAACATCTTTAGACTTTTTCATGTAAAAAAAAACAAATACAGTTTGTGTGGTTTCTTGAGTAAATCCAAGTAGCAGTCCAGAAAGGAGGAATCTATAAAGAATCACCAGTTTTCTCTGTTAATCCTTTCTCTGTTGATTTCAAAAACTCCAGAAAGGCAGCCAAGTGTTGCTATTTTTTAGAGCTCCGGAGACATAGAAGAAAGTCGAGCATCCTCTTCTTGCTCTTGTCTCAGGGGAACAACTACCATTAAATCTTAGTTTTAATGACACCTGTAGTGTCTTACTATAGGTACAGAAGGAAGCTCAAACACAGCATTTCCACACATATGGGTTTATATGTTAATAGTGCCTCTTATCCTCATTTAACTACACAGTGGTTTGATGAAGAACAAGCCCTGTCTGAGAGCTTACCCAGTACTGAAGCAGACAAATTACCCTAGGGAACTGAAAGTACAGCTGAAAGTACTCTAATGGATGCTTTCTCTTCTCACTGTAACCAAAATGGTTTTCCTTTATAAAAAGGAAAACGAAGTTACACCTATATAGGGATGAAAGAATAGTAGTGAACATGGATGAGGCAGAAAACAATGTGCATGTTTATGTATTTGAGGTTTTGACTCTGACAGATACAAGAGGAACATCTGAAATTCTCAAAGAAAACAAGAGATTTATTTCTAAACTCAGTGAATACTTCCCAGACAACAGGGCCACACCAGGCTGAGGCAGAAGGTTTACGTATCTGTTTGGATATCTTTAAAGTTGCTGTCCAGCAGTTCCATTTTATTTTGCAATAGATAGAGATTTAATATTTTTGTTCCTATCCCCTGTTTTTCAGGATGCTTACATGGGACTACAAAACATGAGCCTTTTTTTCCCATGCAATTATTTATGAAAGCAACTATTTACTAAGTCACCTTTTGTCATATGTGCCACGTTTGCATATTTTCTATCAGAAATCTTTGTTGCTCTGGCCACATCCAAAGACTCAACCTCCTAGCTAAAGTATCAGACAGTATTTTCCTTTGTGTTTGTTCAATTGGCTGTAGATTTTTCTTTCTGATTTATCCAACCTAAGACATGACAGATTGCTGATTACAGTGCCATTTGGTTATGGCAGCCCTTGCTGTCTTGAAAGAATGAATTCCTTTCCTTTAAAAGTCAGTTTCATTGTGTGGATACCTCTTTCTGCTCTGGCCAAAGGGTAACTTCCTGTCAGGTAGAAGTTAACAGTAGAGTAGCTGACAATGCTAGCACAAAAAACAGGATTCAGGCAACGTCACAGAAATAAAAATGCAGAAGAGAATTGAATGTAATAAGGCATGTAGTTACAGAACAGCTCAAGGAAGTACTCTATTTTATCCTGTTTTAAGAAGGTTTTTTTTTTTGTACTACTAGCTAGAGGTTTTATTTGCTTTTATGAACTCAGTACATAGCTCAACTTGAAGTCCTTAATAAATACGTATCTTTGTTTCGTTTGACTACATATGCACGCTGTAGTGGAAATGCAAGTCACAGCTTGAACCAGTGATTGAGCACCTGGTGGGAAGGCAGGGCCAACCCAGGGGAGCTCAGGTGCATGCAATGCAGCTGAGTGACCAGATGGGGTGGAGCCAGGATCCACCCCTTCCCAGACCTCATTTAAGGGTTGGCAGTGGAGGTAAGGCTATCTTGCTGGTGATGCCTGTATACCTGAGGCCTTACAAAGGTAAGCAGATTCTTTCCTTTATTTTTCCACCTGCAGCTGTTGCATTTGAGCAAATCTTCAGTTGCTGTAGTCTAGGTCTTTGCTGCTCTGCTCTCTTTGCTGGACTTCCCATTGAGTTACAGTGTTACATACTTTTTTAAAAGTGTGACTATGTAGCAAAGCTGCAATGTTGCCTTTGGTATTCCTCACTAAATTATTACCATGTAGATGTATTATTGGGCAAAGAGAGTAACAAAGTTTTCTCTCAAATCTAGGAAAATTGTCACCTCAAGGTTAACACAACTCTGTTTCTGACTCACTCCTGTTATGAACTAAACTGAAAAAGCCTCTCTCACTTCTAAGCAAGAATATTCCCCCTGCCTTGCGGTTTTAAACTGAAATTAAGGGAAAAAGAAGGGGGGGGGGGGGGAAGGCAGATATGGGGAACAGCGTAACGTACATAATTGATAACTTAGAAGTTGATCTAAAGTAGACTCTCCCCTCACTCGTAATTAAATGATTTCATTAGCCATCATAACTTCTTCTGCTGTGCACTAGAGATAATTTTAAAAGTCTAGTTTAAAGCAAATTGTTAAACTACATTTTGCAGACTTAAAATGGACCCCATTGTGAAAGCAAACTGATTTTCTTCCAAACTCTTCTCACCTGCAATCAACAACACAGACCAAGAAACCACAGATCTTATTAAACCTAAAATAAGACACATAAGTGACAATTGCCCATAAAAAAGGAAAGCCCTTTTCCTCAATTGTTCAAAAACACTGGAGCTTTTCTTGCCTGTGTGATTACTAATAAAGCCATTATTTATACAAAACACAATTGGAGCGTGCTCTTTCAGTCCCCAAGTTAATTCACCTGTTCTGTACTGCCTAATTCCAACAATGTAACTTGTTTGAACTGCATAGCAAGGTGGCAGTTCAAAAGGTTTATATTGTTTGCACAATATGGTTATTCTTATTAGGGCAGATCAAAAGCCAAGTGCGGTTTTGTGAGATATTTAACATCCCTATGCATGCAAATTGTTCTAAATGCAATTGGAAACATTGTTATACTACTTGTAGAAGGATGCTTTCTACAAAAGGTGTGGCACTAATGTGTCAGTAACAGCACTTACTGTATGTCAAATCATATAATCTGTACTTAGTTATTAAAATAATGTATTAGTTTTATATTTTAAATGTAATGTTTCAACTATTCATACTGATACTTAGAAAAAGCAGGAGGAGAAAATCTCATTTTTACTAACCTCAGTCACAAGACTATTACAGTAAAAATGTAAGAAGGAGAATATTCAGCAAAATGATAGTCAGCAAAATACCTAAATATTCTGTGGAGTGTCAACTTTTAAAAACATCTCCCATTTTAGAAAAAGGGAAAATCACAGGTCCTGACACCTTCCTCCATTTCTTTTCTTGTTGTTAATATTTTGCTTTTTTGTGTGTGTGTATATATATATATACTACATATACAGTAAGGGTTTCTTCAGCTTTTCTTTCTCTGGACAGGAGTTGTAATCTGGGCCTTTTAAAGGACAGTGTGGAGATCTATATTCAACTGAAGTCTTTTTAGCTGTCTCCACTATATGAATAACTGGGAAAATAATCCTCTTTTCAGGATGAGCCTTGGACTTCCAGTGCTATTTCAGAATGCTTATACCCAAAGATGCTGTAGTGAAATGCCAGAACTGGCTTTAAGCACAGTGAAAGCACTGCCTACTCCTATCACACACCAAGGTAGACCTCCACCACAGTCCAGGATAAGGGTCATATCAACACCAAGGATTTGAGGATATGTATTTCCACTTACATGGCTTAGTGGAAAATATTGGTGATAGGTAGATGGTTGGACAGGATGATCTTGGAGGTCTTTTTCAACCTTGGTGATTTTATGATTCTAGAGACAAGGAATAGTAAATGGAAGATAAGCTATATCAAATAATATATAAAAGCTGCCATCAGAAATGCACATAATGTATAAGTTAGATAACTCACATATAATATGTGAAAGAGAAGAAGCTGAGTCAAAGAAGTTCTTACAGAATTTCAAAATCCTTAAAATTGTGTCCAGGCTTCTAAGACAACGATATATCTAAATGAGAATTGAAGACGTTGAGAAGTCAGCCGGTGATTTTTTTTTTTTAAGAGCTAAACCACCACACCAACGTTACAGCAGCTTAATGTCCAATCTTCATAGAAGAAACATAGGTCCTAACAAATTCTTCAAAGGTGATGTATCATCCTGTAACAGTAGAAGTATTAGTCCTTGCTAGATGGGACAACATAAAAGTTTAAACTCTACTCCAGCTTATCCAATAGTCTGGCTTACTACAAAGGCTTAAGTGACATACGGTCTTTCTGGTTTAAAAACTACTTCTCAGTGTAACAAAAATTAATGCTTGTTTATCCCTATAGGCTTTTTTCAAGGATCAGCAGCTTAATCCTAAAAATAAATCTTTGAACATAAAACTGCCGGTTTAAGGGTACAGTTTTCAAAATGCTTAAGTAAGGTTGAAGTATTTTCAAACATATTAAATAGAGTAGCATGCTCCATACTTTCAAGAACTGGCATTATAAGTGATGCATAATGAAAAAGTGAGGCTGTGTATCTCCAGATGTGAGGCTGAACAAAATTCAGATATACTAACTCATCTACTGTTCAGCTTCAGCTGTAAATAAGAAAAACTATCACTATGCTAGATCTCTAGTACACCAGGTTCTATTTGTTTTTTTTTTTTATAAAAGCACTTCACATTTTAAAAGATTTCTAGACTACCCTCTTTATCATCGCTGGCAAAAATGCATAGTTAATGGTGGTGACTGTGCTGAAAAAGTGTTTTGTAGCTGAGAATTTGCACTATGAAATCATGTTACTGTGTTCTTTGTATCTGTTGTAGTTTTCATGGGAATAAATAGGAGGCATTACTTCTGGAGTGACCTATGTAGAACTACTACAAGACTTTTGGTCTTTCTTGCAAAGATAACACAATTACAAGCTCATGCAAATAACTGTTAATGTTTCAAAAGTAATGCAAATCTCATAGGGCTAGTTCATTTTAAAGAGGCCTTAGAACAATCTGGATGGCATATAATTTCTCCACTCGTGGCATGCCTTGAACTGAAGATGGGCTATAAAGTAATAAACTATATTTCATCCAATTAGAGTGGAGATTTATGCCTTTTTTTAGAAACGGTCTTCATCATAGCAGTCAAGTAAATGTGTAAGAACATGTATTTTAAATTTCTTGATAGTTATACTGTTACTAATACTGTAGCACTAAAACCCAACACTTGCGCCATAAAAAAAAAAACAGCAGAACATCTTCCATATGTTTACTGTATCTCAGACAAACAATTGTTTCTTTCAGAGTTTGGTTTTTTTTTTTTTAGGTTCTGCAGGACAAATGTATCTGTGCTTGCTGGTCAGATCTGTTTCCTTTTTAAAGCAAAAAAAGAAATATATATTCAAACTGATTTCCAAAAGAATTCTTCTGTAAATCAAATGGCAGTGCTTGGAGCAGAAATCAAGGGGCAAAACAATGGCCATACTGTTTTCCTCTAAGTTAATGGAAACTTCAAAATGTAACATTGTCTCACCTCTAACAAGCATATAACTTCTATCTTTAAGTAAAGCAGCATTACTTTTCGCATTAACCACTACCACCACATCTCTAGGCAACCCGTTCCAGGGCCTCACCACTGTCACTGTAAAAGACTTTTTCCTTATATCCAACCTAAATTTCCACTCTTTAAGTTTGAAACCATTTCCCCTAGTCCTGTTGCTACAGTCCCTGCTGAAAAGTCTGTCCCCTTCTTTCTTGTAGCTCTCCTTTAGATACTGAAAGGCCATGATCAGGTCACCTTGCAGCCTTCTCTTCTCCAGGCTGAACAGCCTCACTCTATACATAAAAAAAAAAAAAAACACCAAAAAAACCTTTGGTTTTCTCAATAAATTGCTGATTTAGAGGAACAGTGCAAAGCAGAATTATTCATAGCATATGTGGGATCTGTGTACATCCTAACATTTTTTAATATCTGGGGAAGTTAGAAAAATATATCCTTGTGCCATATTTGAATGATAGAAGTTCACATTCTGCGAATATTTGAGCGAATTTAGACAAGTATTCACAATTTAAGTACACTGTCAAAGGTAAAACAGTAGGGTATTTATGTAACTAAAGTGATTCCATATTCAATTATATATTGAATTGCTATAAGGTTTTCAAAATATTATGACTTTGCATTTCCCTGCACAAGTCATCCAACATGTGCAGTAATCACCAATACAGCTGTGCAGTTAATGGAAGGAAGTCCTTAAAACACCCACTAAAAATAAATCTAAAACAGTTAAGTGATAAGGCACGTCACGTTTACATGATATGTATATAAATAAAGGTTAATCTAGAAAGAAATGGAAAATTAAAGAACAAAGACAACTGCAAGGCACTGATAAATGAAAGCAGAATGGAAGGAAGTCTAATATAATGTGCAAATAAGAAATAATGTTGTTTAAAAAAAAAACTTAGGAAAAAAAATGTCGGGAAGAAAAAGGTTATCACTTCTCCTTTTGCTTCAGCTTTCATTGGTGAACAACATTTTTTCCAAAGGCACAAGAAAAGCACTCGATTACTTTAATTAAAATAATGGATTCCACTGAATTAAGTCTGGTAAGATACTAAATAGGTTCACTGCCACAAATAAGTCAACTTTTCTATCTTGTGTGAGGCCTGAGGGGAGAAGTAAAGTTTTCCTTTTCATTGCAAAGAGCCATTTCAAAACCATATGGCAGAGGCACCACCTGGGAATAACTTCATTTGCCCCACATACATAATTATCACAAGCTCCTGCTACAGTTGTATGCACAGAGATGAGGTATGAATGACCTTGTTAAGTAAAGAAAATAAAAAAAGGAGGAAGCTATAAGATGAAGAGAAACAGATGGGACTGTCAGCTGTAGAACTGCAGAGCCCTACCATACGTGAACATGAACAAGATGGAGAACAGTGCTTGGTTTAGATTAAAACATCCCAGCTATACCCACTGGAGGACTTACTGACTGATGTTTGCGATTGCTAAGGCTTTTGCTGGTTATTATTTTAATTGTGCTTGGTTTTGCATAAGATGAGGGGCTGTAATCTGTTGCAGCTACAGCAGTAAACCAGAGAACTGCTTTACATATGTTATAGTCTACAAAGCAGCTATTGGACCCCTTCAGAAGAACTTTTATTTCAGTATCCTCACTCAGAATGGCATAGTTTTCTCCTTAAATCTAGAAATATTACTGCCGGATGACAGATTCTGTACTCAGCATCAAACAATGCTTGGTGAATCAAATTGAGGATTCCTGGAGTGATAGAAGCTTATTACCTCCTTGGAGCATAAAAAAGCAGTTCCTGATTTTTTTTTTTCAGGGAGCTCTGATTCCATAACTAGTCTCCATTGGTGACTGATTTTTGATCAGTTTTCTGATTGATTCTGTCACTTACTGACTTGAAATCCCAAATATTACATTGTGACTAATATCTTTTTCCCTCCACAGTTCTCCATCTGTGTTCCATGATGATTGTAGTCTTTGATCAAATACTCAACAAATTTCCATACAGAGGGCAAAATTCGGAAGAATGAAGAAGAACTCACAGTAACACACAACTGACAGCCAAAACAGAGTAACATACTGGGAAGGCCAAAGCAGATTTTACTGGGTCATTTGTACGTGTGGTTATCAAGTCAGGGAGGGTCTAAATGCACCATACATCTTACAGGTTTTGTAAGTTCACAAGAAGAGACAAAGAAGGAAAAAAAAAAGGGAGGAGAGATGTGGGGAGAAGATGAGCTAATTTTTATCCTTTAATGTTTCTGAGCAAGCAACAGCAATTCAAATATGCTGGTAAGTGTTTTGGATCCTGGGGAATGAAGAGCTAGTTAGATTATTACATCTATTAATTCACATTCACGACATACATTCCAATTACAAGTGGTTTCTGACCCTTTCTGGCCCTGTAGCCACTGCAAGAACCTCTTTAATTACTTGCCTCTTTTGCAACAAAATACAATTAAGCAGTGCTAATTATCTGACACAAGATATTTTGAGTACAGAAGAGGCTAACCAGTTGCTATACCAACAAAATTTAACGAACCTGACTGGGAGGTATTACAGATTCAGAACTGTAATTGCTCCTCCCATCTCAAAACAGTTTTGAACTGCATCTGCACTTCCATATCTGTAATCTTGGTTGCAATTTGCTATTTTGTACCTCCAAGATACGAACATACTGAACACAAGTGGGCACAAAGAATTCATAAAGCAATCAGATTGTCACAGCATTTCACACCTCAGGATGATGCATAAACATCTAGCAATTAAGATCGAGGTGGGAAGACTAGCGATTAAAAATAAAGAATCTTATTTGGAAACAAGCTCTTCCTCTGAAAGAGAGATGTCTGAGATGAGGTTATAAATTAAACTAGACAAAAGCAACACCAATCCAGCCAGTAATAGTAGGGATTTTGTATAATAAAACAGTGACCTCTCCCTAACAGCAGTGAAACATGCCACGATGCATAAATATTTCTTCAGAATTACTGCAACAGCTTTTGTAGGAGTCTAGAAAAAATAAGGCAGGTATCAGAAAATCATAAAAACTTTTCTATTTCTGTACATGATTCTAAAATGATCTTTAATGAGTCCAAAAGGATGCCTTGTTAAGAAGGAAAATGAGAAGCTAAGAAGTTACCAAGTTAACAGAAGAGTAGTTTTAGGAAGGTATAACAAGACTGTGCAACTTCAGGAGTACTTTGCTCTGGCTTATATCTAAAGCAAATTAAACTGTTCACCACTTAATATTTCCTGTTAGATTCAAATTTTATTTTTAACACAAAGAAAGAACAATTCAAAAGGGATTCAAGAAGCTGCTCCAATTTTACAGATTAGGAAATGCCATTCCGTAAATAATTGGTTTTATAATTTTAAGCACAGAAGGACAATACTGAAGCTTCACAGAACCAGAAATATTGTTTCATTCCATCTGTTGTTCATAATAAAATGAAAAAAACCCCATATCCAAGTTTTCATACCTTTTCATTTGAGCTCCTGGATACTCAAAATCTGAAGCTAACATGGTCTGTTCATTATTACCCAGAGGCTACATCGTATCTTGACAAGCTTCAGCTCCAACTGTTAAAACTGATGTAAAATGTAGGAATTTTATAACTATTAACCACCATTATTTACAACCTCAAAGAGAACAGAGCAAAAAATTCCTGACTGATGCCTCATATTCACAATTACGACCAAACTTTTCTTCTGGACATAATGACTTCTTTCGTGTATCAAACCCAATGAGGCATGATAGCTGACTGATAAAACAAGATGGACTCACAAGTGCTTTAGAAAACACCACACACCTGCCATTTTGACAGTATCAAATCAGTCACCTTCTCCCTCCCTGAACAAGCATAACCTATCTCTGTTCCTCTGGTAGTCAGTGTCAGCAGAACAAACACCTGCATTTGATTCTGTAAATATTTTCCAGAGAATTTAGCTAAATCACAAATTAAGAAACTATTTAAAACATGAAGATATTCTAGCAACCTTGAACACAAAAATACAGGAATAAATCTAAAATGTTTATTTTGTAGCCATTATAAAAAGCCTTCACTGAGCCAAAACTAGTTACTTTACATTGTGCAGAAAACCACAGCTTTTTTTTTTGCAGTTGCATTCAATTTTCTCAGAGATCCACCTCAGGAATGTACAAGTAAAACTACGTCTACTATTAAGCATAACATTCTCATTCTATAACAAAACATGCTCAAAGTTTTGTTTTCAAAGGATTCCCTCCAGAGATGGGGCATCCACAGCCTCTCTGGGAAACCCGTTCGAGCGCCTCACCACCCTCTCAGTAAACAATTTCCCGCTAACTTCTAATCCAAGTCTTCCCTCTTTCAGTTTAAAACAGTTTCCTCTTGTCCTCTGAGTAACTTTCCATGTAAAAAGTTGGTCTCCCTCCTGTTATTAAGTCCTCTAAAAGGTGTGGCTTACTGGAGTGACTGGGTAGGTTAGGTTGATAGCTGGATTTGGTGATCTCAAAGGTCTTTTCCTAGATCACTCTATGAACAACACGTAATTCCAACATCAGGAATTTTTCCACTCGTACTTAAGTCTCTCGGCTCAGGATTTCACAGCTATTTAAAGAAGCATCAACCACTATCAGAGTATGTGATCTGTTGTTTAGTTTGATTTTCACAGATACTAAGAAAGCAATACACTCATTAATAAAATACGTAAAGCCACCCGTTGCAGGTGAGAACAGGTAGACTGGAGGATGCCATGACTGCCTGGACTCCAACTTACCCTCACAAACGCTAAATACTTATGTATGGAAATACGTAAGGACGATGAAACAAAGGTATCACCTCCACTGGCGCAAATTTTTACGAGCACGGCATACAGGAAAAAATGTGAAGTTAGCAGTGGTGACCATGCTGAAAAATAGAGTTTTGCAACTGAGAATTCGCTCTATCAAATAGTATGTTATTCTCTTTGTATCTGTTGTAGTTTCCATGGAAATAAATAGGAGGCATAACTTTCAGAACAGCATACATCACTTTTCTGCATTGGCCGGCACTGAAAAGATGAAACCGGAGATTTACATCTGTTTCTGAAAATAGCTAAGATGATAATACTCATAAACACAAGTGAAAACTGAGTAATTTACCCTCAGCATCTCTGGAACTTGACTAATCGACTGCTTAACCTTCACTGCCTTGGAAGTGTATTTAATGTAACTGTGCAATCACTGTAGGCAAACCATACCAATAACTTCCATAATTTCTATACTCTAAACCGTTATAAAGACTAATGAACCTTGCTGTTTAGCTTTATCATGGAAGATAACTTGGTTAGAAAGTTACTCAGTCATTAGGAGTTCACCTTCCCATAAGAAAAAGTAGAATTTTTCACTAATGGAGAAAACACTATAAAATAAAATACAGCTTCAGTTTTGTCCAAAATAAATTAATGTTGTGCATTCTAAGTCTGCTTTCCCTTGTGAATTAAAGTATAGAAATGGGAGGTGATGTAGAAGACTGACTTTAAAAGCACACTCCAGAGCCAAACAAAAATACGTTACACTATTTTTGCTTCTCACTAAGCCAATGACTGTTTGGTTTTGATCGCTTGCTTTGGTTTTTATAGTCTGTATGTAGTGTATCTTCATCATCATCCCCCTAAGTGCATTTTTCAAAGTCCATTGTGAACAGTCCTGCTGTAAGCCAATAGTCAAGTCAAATTAAGTTAACACAATTAGAAGTAATTATTAGCTGATGAACAAGTTTTACCCCAGGAGATGAGTATCTAAAATAAGAGCATGTAAGAAATTGACTCTATTGGTTAACAGTGTAGGAAATTAGACACCTCCAAAACAAAGCTGAAAAGTCAGATTTATCTGCATTACAAAGAAGTGAGAAAAAAAGTTCACTTCTGGAAGCATGATACACACAACTGTGATACAGTAGTACATCTGAAGAACTTGCCCTTAACGCTCCAGTGAGTTCTACATTAATTCATAGGGATATTTTGAGTGGCTCGTAACTTTTTTGGATTCTACAAAGTTCAGAATTTATATACAAAATGAATGTGAAAGAGCTGACATAGAATTTGGAATATAAAAATGTGCATTTCACTTTTCATCTGCAAACAGTAGCAAAAATATATATATATTTTAGGTATGCTCCATCATGAAATAAATAAGTGCTTACTCTACTGATTTCAAAATGATTTATCCACTTGTGGATAGAAATAATTTGGTGCAAATGACTTCAATCAGGAGATCAACTTCATTTGATAGGTAAATCCCCTAGTTCTACCTACGAGTTCAGAATCAAGATAATTAGTAAAATAAATGTATTAGAAAATACAGGAAGCTAGTATAGTATAGAAAGTTTAATGGAAAATCAAAAAGAAATATAAAGCTAACAAATCTGTTTTCACTGGGCTTTCTTTCATCTGCTTTCCAAAAGCACCAGGTTAAATGCTCCACAAAAAACAGCAAAAAGTGTGTGGGACCTAAGGGTAACGCTTGACAGTATGGTACTCGACGATTATAAGGATTTTCAGTTTATTTTGATTAACCACAAATAACTAAGAGATAACCTGTAAAATTAGCAATCCAGAAGAAGCCAGCAGTTGTTGATCCAGCCTTTCCCAGCTGGAGCTGAATGGTAAGGGGTCTGGTTTAGCACACTTCCACAGCACAGAGAAGGAACTCTGATCCTCAGCAAGCCTACCCGATGATGCAAAACAGAAATGGACAGCAAGACTCTTGTTATAGAACCTCAAAGTGGCCCCAGAGACGTTCATTATGCACTGAATGTCAAACTCGGCTTTAATTCTCTAACAGAACAGTAAGTACATCAAAGAAAATGCTGATGAGTGACATTCTGGCACTGGCTATCCTAGTGATGCATTTGAGCGAAGAGAATTAAGTAATTTGTGGAACACTCCCAAGCTGAGCTAGGTCAAATGCAGAAGAAGACCTTGCAAAAATAAATATGTGGTCTGTTAAAGCTGATATGTCAGACCGAACAATGGTTGAATTAAGATATGATTTCAGGGGAAATAAGAGGCTACTTGGGAGGGCACACTGCTTTCCAGTGGCTATGCTGTGTTTAACACTCATTCTGCGTTCACCAAGAAAAATACACATTTTCAAAAATTCTCACTATCAAAATCCAAAAATAAAATACTAGCTAAAGAAGTACATATACAAAGACTAAAAGCACAAATTGAACGTCTCCATTGCTGATTGTCACATGGCACAGCAGAACAAAATGCAGATGCTGGGTCTGGTCCCTTATTACTCCGAGCACTGCCTTGCAGGTGATAAGGCCTTACGCCTCTAAAGTTTTCACAGGTTTCACTCCTATCAAGACTTCTAATTTTAGAAGACTTCTGTAAGAACAAATTGCCCAAATGCTTTGGGCAATCTGGACTGCAGACTCCAGATCTGATATTTAAATGTCGTGGGTGAATAGAAGGCCTTAAGCACTGCAAACCTATCAGATGTTATTTCAAAGGTTAGTAGGGGACAGGATGGTAAGCTATCGTCTCATTTAAATATACCTACAAACTTAAAAAGCATTGAAATGAATAATTAAGGTCATCGTAAATTTTGCACTACCCACAAAATGAATATGTTTTTCAAATATAAAATAAATGCGTATTTCATTGTAAAACAACATGGATTGTTGGTGGCAGTAAGAGCAGGGTTTATGCATTATTCACTGATGGAAAAAAATCAGTAATTCTAAGGTTGCCTGACAGTATTAAGGCCCTTTTGCAACTCTAAGCCTGAGGAGAAGTGAAGGTGTATGAAGCCCAAGACTCTGTCACCTGCTCTGTCACCTGCTTTCGCTGGCACTGGGACACTGGGAACTACCTGTACACAGCCCAAGTACTTCCAGAGTTACACAGTGAGGTCAACAGAAAGAGCATGGCAAAGCTATGACTGAGGTGAGCAGCATTTCTCTAAGCTTCTCAGTCTGACTCCAACACAGGAATGAGCTGCAGAAGAGCACACTGGGAGAGATCTGAGCATTCCCAGCTTCAGCACTCAAGCTGGAGATACGGTATCACTAGCAACGAGCAGCAACGTGCAGGCCTGCCAGCCTACAATTTTCTGACATTCAGACTGTCAGCAAGAAAAATGGGAGCAGAGTGTGGTCTGCAGATTTATTTGTTAGCAAGTGAAATGACAGAACTAGAAGGCAGCAACTGCTTTAGTGTAAGAAGACTTACCACTGTGACTGAAAACATCGGAATGCATCTCTTCCTGAGAGCACTGAGGAGGCAGATTGCAAGTAATACTGGGCATACTGGTGCATCAAGGAAAGAGACAACAGCTCTTACGTGGACTTTTGCACTAATTCCATATTTCTGACATCTCAGAAGCACGGCTTTTGCCATGTCCAAAACCTCTCAAGACAGAAAGAAGATGCCTGCAGGAATCCAAAGCTCTGCACCAAGGCTTCTTCATCACATTAGTGGACATAAGGATTTTTTTATCTGGCAATAGTAAATGGATGGTTTCACATCACAAAGAGGTAAGCCAAAGCACTTCAAAAAGATCTGAGTTGTGACCTGTGCTATTGCTGATTACACAAAAAAGCTGATATGAGTCGCACAATTTGATAGCAATTAATAATGAGGCAATAAAACGACAACTGAAATCTGATGCAGATAAACACAAAAAAACTATGAGAAAAATGAAGCGTTGGCTCTGAATAAGCTGTCATCATTCGGAAAAATGACCTTGGCGTTTCTATAAATGGTTCTCTGCCAGCATCAGCTAGACTCAAAAGTTCTCAAGAAGTCAAACAGGATGTTAGAAATTAACAAGAAAGGAACAGAGAAACATGAACTACAAGTGATAAAGTTACACTCACTTCATAAAGTACCCTGAATGCATTTCCCAGCTGGGAAGCCTGAAAGCCTATGATATATGAAGTACATTTTAACAACTTATGCAGCTAAGAGTCACATTTAAACAGAATCTGACCAATCTCCTGCCAATGTCATTGTCTGCTACGTATCCCTTTGAACAAAGAAATAAAGAACAGACCAGAAATCGTTTGTCTTACTTCGCCCATACATAGTGCAATCAGGTGAACGTAAAACTTATCTCTGTTTGAGCACTTATTTCAATTTTGTTCTCCCACAGGGCATGTAGGTGCCACTGCTGTAGATGAGAGACGTCTGGGAAATGAAAAACTCGGGAACACAACTCTATTAGTCATGGCTTAATCTCAGTTTATATGGGAAAAAGCACTAATACAACCAGTCAATCATCAGAAAATTTAAGGGAATTGTGGGGAGGAAATAGGAAAGAGGAGATGCTGATTTGGCACACAAACCTTCCCAGGAGACACACCAAACTCGAAAGTAAATCTAGAGTAAGCATGTTAACTTTACAGTACGTAGGAAAGCATTAGAAACAGAATCAAGTTCTTAATTTTAAATACTGCGGATCTGGCATTTTAACGATAGAATTTGCCAACTTGATTGTACAGCACGCTTGAAGGATCAAGAGTTTTGAAATTCAGTAGAACATTTGCTTCTTAGAAATATAGACCATCAGCTTTTTAGAAATATAGGCCACCAAAATATGCTTAGAAACACCTTAAAATGACGTTAAGAACTGCTTTGACATTTATGAATGAGTTTCTGTAATTAGCACATTAACTTGTCGTGAGCTTTTTTTTTTTTTTTCCAAATTATACTTCTGCTAATACTTGGAAATAAACGTCACTGATAAAATAGAAGTTATTTTTGAACAGTCATGATATGTAGGTTGCTCCGAAAGTAATGCCTCCTATTTATTTCTGTGGGAGCTACAACAGATACAAAGAGAACAATAACACTATTTGATAGAACAAATTCTCAGCAACAAGACATCGTTTTTCAGCGTAGTCACCACCATTAACTATGCTCTTTTGCCAGCAATGAACAAGAGTCTGCATGCCGTGCCCAGAAAACTGCAGCACTGGAGGTGACCTACTGTCGCTGCAGCCACTGCTGAAATGCACCATCCATTGCGTCACTGTGCTGACATAGACTGGTTGGTCTCCATAAACATTCAGCAAACATTGATGAATGTTAGTGGGTGCTCCTCTGTTGCCATCTGTCATACGACAACAGAATGTAATGGAATACTGGCAGGAAGGTTCAGTCTCTACTGCTGTACCACCAATATCACGGTGAAATCACAGGCCACAATAATAAAATAGGAGGCATTACTTTCAGAGAAATCATTGTGTTTCAGCAAGTGAGCTGCAGATAGAGACAAACTATATTTTCCAATCTTTTGTACTACCAAGTTTCAAAACAGACTAGCAACTACTGAAAACAGACTCCAAAAAAGGGCATTTATTGCCACTGAAATGTTGGTTAATGCAGATTTGTTTAAATGGTTTTAATGTATCGCCTTTATTGGAAGAAACAATTATTACAGAATTATTTTTGAATTGGCGTGATAAGGAAGCAGTAAACATTCTTGGCAATAAAACTCCAAACCTCATTTGAAGAATGAAATTATATCATATCGAAACTTTAAAGCAATCCAATATCATAAACAAAGCCAGTATTACAAGGGTACTGTGACTAAATGCTACGATCGTAATCTCAGTGAGATATACTTCAGGGATTTCACAATTTCAAGATCATGTGCATAAGTGACAATACTTAAAATGATGCTGTGAAAACTGAGGATTCAAAGATGATGTGCAAACTGATCAAAACTCTGGAAACTTGAGAGAGAGACTGAAAGATAGGAACTGTTTACTTTTGAAATGAAAAATAGTAAAAATGATGTAAGTAATACAATTTAGAGTGCCACATGAATATTTCTCGCCACTGTGTGGTTTTGGACTACAACACAAGATAGTCCTGTAAATGTGCAATGCCATCAAGTTTCAGTTTACTGTAACTGCTAATGCAAGCAACATTTCTTAACAATATATAAAGCAAAATATTAAACATGCGTTCATTTCCTTAGAAATTAGATAAAATATAAAAATATGATTTTTTAAAAAATAGAGATATAAAAATAACCCTGTCAAGAAGAGCGGGCTAGTACATCAAATACTTAAATAATGCAAGTAACTAGCTTGTCATGATCTAACACCACTTTGTCAGCTCTGCAACATGAAAACACATCCATAGGACTGTCACAGTTTGCACTGACACTACTTAAATCTATTACTCAATTACAACTAGTAAAGCAGGCAAAGAGACAAAGCAATCTGCTGTCAGCATAAAGCTTTTGCTACTTAAGAGTATGATTTTCATCACTTCTTCCTAATCATTAAGGCAAATTCCAGCAAAACTTTTAAAGCATTCTACATCTTAAACCTCATCTGGAGCAACAACTTTTTACCAGATCTCTCTAACTTAAGGAGACTGCAAGATATACATAGAATAGGGAAAAAAAGAAAATAAACTCAAATTTATGCCTTCTCTGAAAAACTGACCTTTCGGATTTCTCTGCAATTCGTCATCTCTATACAGAGGTGTAAATAAAACCCAGCATTTTTTAGCCACTTGTCATTTTGTGCTGGTGAAAACAGTAATAAAGTAGCAAGCTATGTAAGCATAAAAAAAAATGAAGATTTTCAAAGTAATGTATCAGGATTTACAAATATAATCCAAATAAAACCCAGAAGTTACAGAATCTAGTATACCTCATGCTTCTTTTCTGCTTTTGTGAGCACATATTTAAGCTATTTAATAGCAATTTAAGGACTATGAAGCACAAAATCTGTCTCCTCATAATGAAGTACAATATTTATAGATTTAAACAGATATCTATTCCAGAATCCTCGCACTGACAATCTTCATTCTGTGAAAGCAATAAAGAGACTTGTCTTCATTTGCTTCTTTCACACCCACAGCTCTGCAAACACCATATTGCTTTCACTTGCATTAACAAGCCTCTGCATTGCCATTCCGCCCTTCTGTGTTTCAACCAAAAGTAACAACACAATCTTTTCCAAACACTTCTGTGTTATTTCTGTGCTAGAGGTCATGGAACACCCTTTTCCCACCCCAATAAATCTTTCAAATTACGCTTCTTCAAGATGCATTTTTATCAGCTACCCCTGACAGGTAAGAGAACACCCCTAAGCTATGAATTTTGCTTAAGGTTATGAAAACACCAGATTTCTTCTGGCCTCAGAGCACACACCCTTTGCAGTACTCCACGAGAGCTGCAGATCAGGTCTCCAGATCAGGTGCAATAAGGAAGCATTTGCTGACCATCTACTGCAGGAACCTTCGAGAAGAGCTTGCTCAGGGAAAGCATACACTACCAATGAATTTGCAGCATCTGTGCTAGTTGCAAGGAACAGTCCATTCCTGGAGAACAAGGCAGGACCCGCCTCCGAGAAACCTATCAGGGAGGCAAAGAGAACTGCAGCACTGTCATCAGGTGAGACCCAGTAAAGGTAAGAGCACAAAGACAGTGAACTTCAAATCCAGCAACCTGTACATACAGTGACAGAAGAGAGTGGAGCTTATGTTGTCACTTCCACTGCTTGTCAATGCTCTTTTTGTGTTTGTTTGTTTTTCCTCCATTCAACTGCTGCAGAGATTTTCCTAGAAAAGTACCAACTCCAGAAACACAACTTTTCTGTTAAATCCCTGCTAAAATCTCACCACAAGCATTAATTATGCTAATTAGAACCGCTGCAAGTGGAGAACAAACATCACATGCAGCTTATCTCAAAGCATCGGGTGAGCTCTTCATTCAGTTTCATAGAAATGGGCTATTACACGTGAATATTTTTCCATCTACCCTTCCTAGCCATTCACTCCAGTATTCCTCAGAACACAGGCACCAGATAAAATATTTGGTCACGGCTCTCTTGAGAAAGTTTGAGCGCTTAACTGCACAGCAGATGGAATCACAATTACTACCAGGTGTAATTTTCCATGCTTTACTACTTTAACTTAGATTATTTGTATTCATAGTGATTTCAAAACAAGAAAGACCTGCTGAAGTCAACTGAAGCCTCTATACTGCTTCTATATTCATCTGCCTCTATATTCATCTTGCAGGTAAGTTGGTGTTTTTCCCAAGTCTTATCTTAGTCGAATGGCTTTTACTTATTATTTACTAATAACTTCAATTAATGATTGAAGATTGAAGATGCAATCAATGAATGATTCAAGATGCAGTGTGCACTGGCAGCCCAGAAGGGCAACTATGTTCTGGGCTGCATTAAAAGAGGAGTGGCCAGCAGGAAGAGGGAGGTGGTGGTCCCCCTCTACTCGGCTCTTGTGAGGCCCCATCTGGAGTACTGTGTCCAGGCCTGGGGCCCCCAGCACAAGAAGGACGTGGAGCTCTGGGAACGAATTCAGAGGAGGCCACCAAGATGATCAGAGGGCTGGAGCACCTCTCCTATGAGGAAAGGTTGAGGGAACTGGGCTTGTTTAGCTTGGAGAAGAGAAGGCTCCGGGGAGACCTCACTGTGGCCTTCCAATACTTGAAGGGAGCATATAAACAGGAGGGGGAACGGTTGTTTATGAGGATGGATAGCAATAGGACAAGGGGGAATGGTTTTAAACTGAGACGGGGGAGGTTTAGGTTAGATATTAGGAGGGAGTTTTTCTCTCAGAGGGCGGTGACGCACTGGAACAGGTTGCCCAAGGAGGTTGTGGATGCCCCATCCCTGGAGGCATTCAAGGCCAGGCTGGACGTGGCTCTGGGCAGCCTGGTCTAGTGGTCGGCGACCCTGCACTCAGCAGGGGGGTTGAAACTCGATGATCTTTGAGGTCCTTTTCAACCCAGGCCATTCTATGATTCTATGATTCAAGATACCAGTGGTAATTTTCCAGCAAACAGCAGCTGAAGTGAAGTATTTGCTGGGACAGCAGTGATGGTTAGAGGTGTGGTTCTTTGCTTGTGGCAGTACTTATCCACCAAGTGAGGAGTTCTTTGTGTATGCAGTGAAGCCTTACACTGGGAGTGTTTTCTGTGGTAACTATGCCCACTAATATTTTTAGTGCCAACTCCAAACATTTGCAGGCTGGTACAAATATTTATATGAAATTTATGCAAATATTTGCAAAACTGCTCTGAGATCACCATTTATTTTAGGTATGGAAAATTCCCATCAGAATCCTGTACTAAAGAGGAAGGTAAACAAAGACACTCCAGAACAAGGAACAATTCTATACCTGGAGAGACATCATGTGACACGAAACCTATATTTCTGCACAATAATTTTATGTCCTATTTCTTAAATACGTGTGTTTTACATTACCTAAGTGTTTTAATATTACAGTAAGCGTCAAGAGCCATAAAGAGTTACTTTTGACCTTTAAATCCATATTTGCATGTGCACAAATGGACACTCACATCACAGCAATTTCCCTGAGAAGCAGCCTGAATTTTCAGCTGAACCAACATTCCAGTAATGATGTCACCGAAACAGCAGTGTTGGGCTAACCACAAGTACATGTGGCATCAGAAATTAAAACATGTAAGCTGTAAGTTGACCTTGTTTGGAAATCTGGCAAGAACCTTCGAAGAGCTGACAGCATTGCATCTCGTTATCAGTCATCTGCTCTGAATTCCAGGAATCTTGGGGAATTTACCCTACGTAAGACAGATCAAATTATTTTTGAGTTCCTTACACACCTATGGTATTTTTAAACTTTAAGGCTGCATCTGTGTTTTGCTTTGTACATCCTCTTTATTCTTGTATGTCTGCTAGCTCTCTATGTGCCCTTAAAATTTCAAAGTACCATTGCATAACCTTCAATAACCATTTTGGTTGAGAAAAATAGCAGTTAGGCAATCAGATAAAAATGTAGTATCAGCTAAGTAATAACAAAAGTTACTCAAATGCTGTGTTTTTCAACTATGTTCCCCTTAAAGATGATTTTGTGTGATACAGAACTATAAAAAACACCTCACCAGCCCCCACACCTGTCTGTTTATCAGCTTTTCTGTGATCCTGCTGTGACTCTATGGACAGAAGTCTCATCCTCAGCTTAACGACGTGGAAAACTAAAAAGATATCCCCGAACACTGCTTTTCAAAAAGACTGCTTTATCAACTGAAATGAATTATAAATGTTCCCTAAACTATTAGAATTTATTTGGAACGATGTCTCCACTCTTTCATTTGGCATACAGTCCACTTGCTCTTTCCATCTCCAAACAACAATGTTAGTTAGAATTAATAAGTATTGGTTATGATCCAGCCTATTAACGTAGCAAGATTGATCCACGGGGTGTTTTATAGCTTGTTAAAATTTTATTAGCTAACGCAGATCATCAGTAAAAACTGTTTAATTGGCTAATTGCTACAGCTGTTTCTGTCAGCGATGCTTGTGATACTTTCCATGTATACAATAGTGCCTACTCCTGAAAAGCCTGACATTCGTCTTTACAGGAGACTCTCTTACTGCAGTTTGGTATTATGTGAAAACACAGAAGATTTTCCTCTCTTAACACCTCTTATGGAAAACACTAGATTATGTTAAAGCTTCACACAGAACAGTCTTTTTTAAAAAAAATTAGAAAATTAAAAAGATTAAGAGTCTTTCACTGTCTTGGTCTGATAAGCAGTGACCTTGGTTTGATAAGCAGTGCTATGCTGGGCTGACAAGGGATTACTACAGCATCTCACAGTCTTTGTTCAAGCTGTATAGCAGCTGCTTCACAATCTCAACCCAGCTAAGCAAGTATTTGCACTAGAAAACATTTAGCAAGTGGTATTTAGCCAGCTGGATTTAGAAGAATGATGATATTCCACAATTATTATTAGCAGCACGTAGTTTTATTTGAGTTCTATTTCAAGAGATAAAATTAGGTTTAATGTGCAGAAAGTTTTCATTTTCTCCATAAACAACTTGCTCTATCTGCTTGTAATATGAAGATTGTGTTTAAAAACATCAAGACTATATTTTTGTTTACTGTAACAGTTCATAACTGCTGCATAAGAACAGCAGAATTCCATGCTGTACTGCAGATGTCTATATAAGGTTTACCAATTTTTCTTTTATTTTTTTTTCTATTCTAACGGATTATCTAGGATACATTTTAAAACAATTTATCCCTTATTTAGTACTGCTAGGCACTCCTGACATTGAAATCCTAAAACCCACCCTGTACATGGAATATTATTTTTTACTTTGCCTTCCAGTTCTAACTTGAGACAGTGCACAGATACTTTGCCTGAAATCCAACAAAACTTTCTTTGCTTGTTGAACAACAACAGCAGTAGTTATGCAACAGAGAGCATCATCCTAGCAGATTGTTAAATCTGCTTGCTAATTATACCTTCAGTGTTGATCAATGCTGGAACTGAATTAATGCATTACAAATACATGACATGTGTCTTAAGCTACAAATACATCTACAGTCTTCTGAATAATGAAGTGAAAATTAAATTTAACCACAGTTCAACATAATTCATGCTTATGCTACTAAAGCCTGAGCGCTTGTAAAGCTTCTATGAGCTTATCAAGTCATAAAAAACTAGGGTAACTACAGTCTGTATTACTCTTTTAGTGTCTCACACATATTATTGTAGCTCAACTCTCCTAATCTGATTTTCTAATTTTTTTTTATAAAAATCAGTATCTGATTTTTAACTGTTATCCAATATTTCTTACCCTTGAAAGGGTCATCTTTAAGTGTATTTATATAGCAGACCAAAGAAAAAGAAGAAAAGATGAAACAATTAGGCATACGATTAGCATTATAACTATAATTTATAGATTAAAAAAAAAAAAAAGCGTTCACTTCTTAACGCTCAAATGCCTTTTCTACTCCAGAACCCACTTCTACTCTCACTTGTTTTATGGTTGTTTCCCTGAATTCTGAAGATCCTTTCAAATACTAATTATTCATAAAGTATTGAACTGGGAAGAGAATACTGTCTACACTTCTTACTTCATGAGATTTTGAGAGAATCCACAGTTCTGAACCTCACCTTGAGATAAACAGAAACTCTTGAGGTTCCTAGGAACTGTGATGGCAGCTGGATGTAATTCGTATCGTGCATGGTTCCAATGGCACATATTACTCTGATAGCTTTTGGGATATCCTGACCAGTCAACCTCAACTGTTCTTTCCAAGAAAAATAACTGAAAAAAGGTATAGTGTAAGAGAATTTAAACCAGTAATCAAAACAAATGTTCAGATAAAACATATCCTGAAATAATATTAAAAAAAAGACAACTTACAAATTTACACTTTTTTTATTTTTTTCTGAGACAGAGCCAAGAGGAGGTGACTGTTATGCACCACACTATGGGTAATCTCAGAGCAAAGGCATGCAGCCACTGACCGTGTTGGTTATAACGCAGTCTATCACCTGTCCTTTTGGGGCAAAAGCCCTGAAAGCTTCGCAATTTCCAACATCTTCTACTGGGGAATGGAAAGCTAAAAACAAGGACCCTGACAGATGGCATCTGGAGACAGAACAGCCAGCCTTATGGTATGTGTCAGAATCATGATTTTTATCAAGCTTTGACTTTTAAGACAAAATTCTTAAGAGCAGAGAAAATTTTCTTCTTAAGTAGCAGACAACAAGTTTCAGGACAGACCATACTGAATCTTTTCTAATACCATCTGTTAATACCAGATGAACATGCAAGTACTGTGTTTATGCTGGCAATCATTAGTATGTTTGTTCAGTTGTATCTTGATAAACACCACAAGTTGGTTAGCAGACAGAAAATCTGCAGAGTAAGGAGTAGGTCCAGCTAGGCTGATTAAGAAAACTCATATTAGAGGAAACTTTTTGTACCATTGCAGGTTTTAAAACTCTACTGTTTAAGGCAAAGAAATAGAAGACCAAACAAGACTGGAAACTGGAGAAAAAATCCCAAGCTAGTATTTAGAAAACCTGCAACAAAATGTATCAACATTTTCTTGTGATTCACTGGAAGACACAACTCATCTAAAAGAATATGCAACTGTTTCATATGAAAGATGGTTGCTCATTTGATCTTTCAGCAAGAATTCTATCCATTATAAGGTAATATGGAGCATCCCCTCCTGATGGCCAACTGAAACTCGTAACAGCATCTGTCTCAAATTTAATGAATACAACACACTTGGCTAGTACCAAAAACTAACACTGCAGTACAATTCAATACGGCTACCGCAGAGGAGGAATCCATGCTTTTTGGAATAATTTTTTAGCTATTAAATCTTAATATAAGGAAGTCATATTTATTATTTTTCTTAGATAAGGAAGCATGGTTTAGATGACTTTAAAGTTTATTACTACTACGGTTGGCTGCAGAAATGAGAACCGATTTGCAAAAACTCAGTCCTTTACAACTCCAGCTACCCCCATTCATGAAAAATTAGGTATGACATTTGGGTGCCAAATATTAACTAATTATAAAAGATTGTGGTATGAGAAAAATCACTGTCATCCCTTGCCATCAATATAAAATGGCTAATTTCGCCACGGTATAAACCTCCAAATTACCCAAAACTTTATTACAAGTCCTCAGGATAGAATGAATGCAATTCATTTAATTATCCTGATTTAAAGGAAAGATGAACTTTCATGATGTGATTATAAAACCAACAGACCTCATGAGAATCAACAAGTTTGAATCAGTATTTTCAGTCTGTGGCACTGCAACACTTCATTAGAATGCAAAACCACAGGCTTGCATCCATTCACTTAGCCAGAAAAGAAAACAGTTAAGCTGGCATTTTTCAGTTCATCATTCCAAGACACTTAGTACAGTGGGTAAGAAATGAAATTACATTATACCGGTCATTATCTATGCCTAAAATGTTTTTATTTGTCATACTCCAACATTACTAAAATCCCTTTCAGCCTTTGAAAGCCTTGATGTCCTACATAGTTCTCTTCAGTACCATCACCACTAAATGATCACAGTGCAACTGTACTGCCATCAGCTTTGCAATGTAAATGTGTGTGCTGGAACATCACGGTCTTCACATCTAAATAAACATTACAGAGATCAGAGTTTTTTGTTGCCTTTTTGAACCAAGGGAGGGATGGGGAACCCAACAACCCAACTTCATGCTCAGATGTCAAGTTTGTAGTGGTATATGAATTCCACAAATTAAAGGAATTTGGGTTGGTTACAATTCCCTGTGCAAGCATATAATTAATAAAATGGGAATAAACCTTGCTGTACAATTTGTGCCAGCACTTGCTCTAATTTCCCAGGCAGCTACAGCCTCATTACCTCCAGATTTGTGCATCTCATTATGATGCTGACACACACACTTGTGTGATTAGCACTGAAATTACAGATTCATCCTGATTTAGTGTGGCCTTCATTGCTGTTAATTAGGCAACGAAATGTGGAAACTGTTACGGCATTTTAATTACCTGAATGATGCAATGAGATTTGTATGCTTAAAAAAAAAAAAGAAGTAGAACGAAATCTTTTCTTTGGAACACTTTCTGGTTCTGATGAAAACAGCTGATTGAGAGAAATTTAATACCTTGTTTTGTGGGTGGTTGAGAAGATCCATCCTGTCTGTATCTGCTACGTACAGTTTTGTTTGAAAAATGACAGATCAAAAATGGCCTTCTATTAAAGGGCATCAAAATGTGCAGAAAGAAAACCATGAATAGAATAAAGACAAATGAATTAGTTAATGTAAGTACATTTTTTTATATTATTTTGGCCAAGATCCTTCAGAAGTCTGGAGGAATAGCCACCAGTAAGAACAACAAATGTACAGTAGCATAATCTCAAGGGAAGGCAACATCAAAGCCTCAAGAGAAGAAGCGATGTTGTACTTGGTTGTTGTATTTGGGTTGAAGTAATTTTGTACATATCATGCTGTGAGCATATGAGCCACATGTTCTTGTGTGCTGACACCGTGGTTGCCCTGTGACACCTTGCTGGAGGAAGGCCAGCAGGAGGAGGCTGCCCCTATGACACAGGATTGAGCTAACGAATTGTCCCCCAGCAACAGCATACTTCAGGTACACAGCTCACACGTAAGTACTTACATGTAAACACACAAATGTATGGGTTTGAATATTGAACTGCACCGTACCTCCACCATGCGTTTGTATTTCTGTATGTACTTTAATTATGACAGGCATCTTCTTGACAAGCACAGAAAAGAACATAGAGCCCGGCAAGCCTGCAGACAGCTGCTGACAATGCAAGCATGGAATTTGCAGAAAAGCACTGTACTTCTGACACATTTTTTGTTACAGACTCAGATTTCCAGAACATTATTCTCACTATGCCCATTTAATCACATTTGATAGGCTGTTGCCCATTTAAATCATTCTTCAACAGCATATCCTACATAAATGTTATTTGACCACAAATAACATTTTCATTTTGGCAATAATAACTAAGATCTCTTAAGCCTATCCACTCCTGTCATCCTCTATTGGGTAGAATTTTGTGATTTTTTTCTATTACAAGATCAAAAAAGCCCCACAGTATTATGCTTATTTGCGAAAAGAAAACTGAACTGGTGTCATAGTTTTTCAGCAGACAAGAGATTTTGAATAGATTTTAAATGGGAAAGCATCAGGAAATTTGAGAAGGAAAGTTCTCAAAGAGGGGAGGATCACCTCCCTTGACCTGCTGGCCATGCTTTATTTAATGCACTCCAGGACACCCCTGGCATTCTTGGAAACAAGGGCACACTGTTGGCTCAAGGCCAACCTGCTGGCCCCCAGGACACCCAGGTCCTTCTCGGCAGTCCTTCCTTGTTTATAAGAACAAGGTCCAGCAGTACACCTCTCGTCACTGGCTCCTCCCCGACCTGCATCAGAAAGTTATCTTCAACTGTGTGTGCCTGGCAGTGTTGTTTTTCCAGCAAATGTCAGGTTGATTGAAGTACCCCATGAGAACCACTGCCTGCGATCATGATGCTACTTTCAGCTGCCCAATCAGGAAGCCTATAGTAAGCACTTACAACCCATATTAGCCTGCCCCTAATCTCTCTATTCATTCTCCATCCATCCCTAGGCAGAGCTTTATACATTCCCATTGTTCATAAAGAGCAACTCCACCACCTCACCTTGCTGGCCTGTCTTTCCTAAGAAGTATGTAGCTACCCATGACAGCACTCCAGTCATGTGAGCTGTTCCACCATGCCTCCATGATCACAAGGAGATCACGATGCTGTGACCACACACACAGATCTCTAGTTCTTCTGTTTATTCCCCATGCTGCACACATTAGCATACAGGCACTTCAGAGAAGAAAAGGAAGCAGAGGAATTGGTATTACAGATCTACTAACTTCTAACATGTAAAACTCCAGCATGCCTTCAACCGGGTATTTAGTTCAGAAAGCATGGAAAACTGTTTCAGAGAGATTTTATCCATGATTTCTTTCATGTAGATATGATTGACATTTTTCTAGCAAAGAAGTTAGTTGTTTTCTCTGAATGTTGATTAGGTTACTATTTAGATTACTAATTACTTAAATATTTGTTTTAAAATTCTCATAAAGACTAATATTTTTCTCTCTCAAGCCAATACAGTTCCCATTGTATTTCTGGAGTCATAACACACCACCTTCTCCTTCCATTGCCACATGCCCATTCAGACATTCTGCTATAAAGCAGAAATACCACAGTATTCAGACCTAAATATGCTTTACTGGGGGCAAAATATGAATATCTGAAAAGATTATCTGACCCCCTTCCTTCTGGATCCCCTGTACTTTTGATATCACAGTCACATCCCTGAAAATAATTTTGGTAAGGGCACCAGAAAGATGATATTATTGAATAGAGTATCTGCCTGAGGAAGTAAATATGGAAAGAAAAAAAACCAACAAAAATCCCAAACCCAAGACTGATAGGTTTAATATACAGAAATAAGCATGAGTTAATCCAGCCATTTTTCACTCTAAAGCCAGCTCCCCCAGAAGCATTTTACAAGAATAAGTACCACAATTTTTCAAATACTAGAGTTGCAAATATTAAGCAATCTGCCAAAGGCTACAAAAGTCAATAAGAGAATCACGAGCAGAGTCCAGTTCCTTGCTGAATTCATTAAACTGCTAATCAAAGCCCGTTGAGAAGTACGGGCAAGAAACGCATACACCTAATATAAGCAAGAAAATAATGTTGGTGGAATAAATACAAATAAATGCACACACTGTGGCATCACTGGAGCATTTCAAGCCACTTGAAAAAGCAGAGAAAAATCTATGCAAATGGAGTCTTCTTTCTTTTATTTTCTTCTTAAAGGTACCACATAGCTGCATCTTCCAGTTAAGTGCTGAAGTTCAGCCTCTCTATGCATCATCTTCTGAAGCTCAGAAAGTAGACAATATCAGCCTGTCTATTCTTATTAAACATCATCCTTTTCCCCATGATCCTTAAGCATTACTGTACTTGACAGCCAACCTTTCCAGTTTTGACCATCCATTTATACACAAATAGGTAAAAATCTCCAGCTGGATACACATTTTTATTTTACAGCTGACACAGAACAGCAGAAGAGTTGGTATTGCCCCCACTAGGCCAGTGGACTGTCCCAGTTTGGTGCACATATTCCCAGCAAAATTGACAAAATTTCCTATGAATTGGATGATTTTTTTAGTGCACACAGTTGAGTACAGCCAAATAATAGAGAGTGATGAGAAATTCCCAAACATGAAGTGAGACACATTGGAAGGTTCCACTCTGTAGTGGAAATGCTAAGTCATAGCTTGAACCAGTGACTGAGCACCTGGTGGGAAGGCAGGGCCAACCCAGGAGAGCTCAGGTGCATGCAATGCAGCTGCATGACCAGAAGGGGTGGATCCTGGCTCCACCCCTTCCCAGACCTCATTTAAGGGTTGGCCGTGGAGGTGAGGGTATTTTGCTGGAGATCCTTGTGTTCTTGAGGTCTTCTGGAGGTAAGCAGTTTATTTCCTTTATTTCTGGGTCTACAGCTGTTGCATTTGAGCAAGTTCTCACTTGCTGCAGCCTGGGATCTTGCTACTCTGCTGTCATTGTTGTGCTTTCCATCGTATTACACACCCTGACCAGGTTTAACAAACTAGCTCAGAATAATGAAGATCATTAAACTGAAAGCTGTATTCTAAATAATGTATGAAGTATATTCTACCTATAACGTCATGCAGCTTTTCTCAACAGCCACTAACAGGGACTAAGTTATTTCTACTCCCCTA
Organism: Numida meleagris; assembly: GCF_002078875.1. Taxonomy (NCBI): domain Eukaryota; kingdom Metazoa; phylum Chordata; class Aves; order Galliformes; family Numididae; genus Numida; species Numida meleagris. The sequence continues at coordinate 15,375,652 of NC_034414.1, read as the reverse complement.
GCTCCCTCTCACATCCCTTCTTCCTCTGTAGAGAATTAGTGAACTGCTATTTCTTTGGCTTAAAATCAAAAGGCTGATGTCTTACACTAAATTCTAGCATACGATTTCCACAATAGCTTTGTGAGCTAATAGCCTACATTTTCATAATCTAGCATAGGCTGCTATACAAGCATATTTCCCATAGGGTAGTATCTAATGCACATGATGGGTCATCTCACTGAGTATTTTTAAGCAGAGCAGGAAGGGGGGCACTTATATGAATTCTAAAATAAGCACACTAAAATAGAAGAGCTTAAGAAGAATTACTGCACTACCTGGCAAATCAACATAAAGATATACCCAGCACACAAAGCATCCCAGTCACCCCTGTCAGGCATTTGTTATTACAGCATTCAACTTAGATCCTTTACAAGTTCTGTCTTCACACAGAATTTGCAATATTTCAGGTACAAAATGTAGGCAGAGTTCTCATCTCACACATACATAATAAACAATTTAAGAATGTATTCTGCCACAGAAATTGGTCATTCTATGAAGCGTTTTCCATTAAGCAAGTAGGAGAAAAAAAACAAAACTTTTCCACCAGAAGTGTGGACAGCAAAACTGTTCAACTGCAGTACAATACACTAAGCAATTAAGGAATGTTTTTTTATAAAAAAAATCAGTTTGCAACAGCCAGCTGAGGTTAATTATGTGTATGAATGAAGCATTCCTTTCCTGAGCTTGTATTTATCTTACTAGATATGAATTTTTCTTTTCCATATTCTTTGTGTGTTCAGGCTCACTAATTATGACACTATTTTGTACAGAGAAAAATGGGTAGGAAATGTAAAGGAAGTTTGCAAGACAGCAGGAAAAACTCAAATTTGATGATAGAACATCAATAATCTAAATTACAGCCTTTTGCTTACCAAGAGGAACTGTGTCCATCTCTTGCAGTAGCTCACAAAACTGCGAACACTAGAACACTAACTTGACCTGAGATTACAAAGAAATTTCTGATGGCTCAAACAGAATTATATCACAGCACTCAGCACAAGTAAAAATAACAGGAAATTGCATGTACCAATCTGCACTGATACTGCACCTGAACACTGAAAGAGATCAAACCAAGCAATTGCTAAGCTACTGTTTACAGTCATTCATAAAAGTAGTGTTTGCCTCTGACCCTTCCCCAAACCCTTTAACATCACGTTCAGTGACATCAGTACAACGCTTCCATGAATGGTTAATAGGGTAAATATCATCCCATCAGCCAGCATCCCTGTACTCAGCTTATATTTCCTCAGAGAGGAAGGATGCCTGAAAACCTATCTCAAATTCTAGACGTGCATGCACTGCCACTTGTTCCCAGCCCCAAGATGACTGCAAAATCTTTCACTGTATCTACAGAATTTGCAAGTAAATAAATAAATGCATTTAAAGCCTGTAATTTAAAAGGAAAACATTCAGGAGCAGAAAAGATGGAGATGCTGATGAAATCTGAAGTTAAGCATCACTGCATTGCTCAGGAGTTGCCAGGGCAGCTAAGAGGGCATATAGAATTGTGACAGACACAGAAACTGCAAGGACGTGGTACGCAGATTCTTTGCAGGTGATAAACATCACCCTCTGTAATTGTCTCCTGAGTCTTTTTATGGAACACGTGTACGTTAACCTCTGTAACTTAAAAAGAAACAAACGTGTGTGACCATTTATAGTACTTAGCAAGCATCTCAGACACATCAACAATGAAAGTCACAATGTCAATATGTGTGAAGTTTACATATTTTCATGGCCACTGATGCCATTGAAGATGGTGATTCACTTATGAGAATTTGCTGTCTTTTGTAAACTACAAATCACCTGGTAAGGCAAGCTAACTATAATTTTAAGGAAGTTAAAATATTATGCCTTTATATGTATCACATGAATCATGAGACTGAGACATGAGTCACTTATTCTTGTTGCGGTCCATCACCAGGATTATCTCCTTTCCATCTAGTACAGGCTCTTTGGCACCTCTCAAGGACCCTGTGCTTAACATCATTTAAGAAATGTTGACCCACCTTTCTCTGGATACTCCTTCCACAATGGTGTCACCTTGAAATAATGCATCAAGTGCCATGTACACTTTCTACTAATAGTCACTGCTACAGCAAGTACACTTACTAGCCAGTGTAATTAGCTGCAAGTTTCGGAACGTCATTTCACCACACAAGGCTGAGTGACAGATGGGATACAGTCAATCTGACCACTAAGGTCTTTACGAATTGCAAAGATTAGCAAACCTCAGTAAGAAAATGCCCTGAAGTATATATTTGCAATTTCTCTGTTAGAGGCTATTAAAAGTTATTCATATGCCACAGCCAGAATGAGACAAAAATAGAAAGCTTACATAATCATCTATTACGAAGAATGAGTACTTAATGTAAAAATAATTGGAAATGGGCTTGTAAGCAGCCACTGGAAGGCTAGAGTTGACTTAGCTCTAAAAATACACAATAATGGATTTGTTGGTTAGTGGCTCTAAAGGACATTCAGCTAATCTGCATTAATTTATAAACACTGCATGTGACTTGGTCACGGAAATAGCATAACTGCATGCCTATATCAACTTGGCTTAGTAACAGAGCTGTTGGAAAGCAGAACAGAACTATTAGATCAGCAACAATTGCCAGGTTATGATTCAATCACCCATTAAACATCACTGATGGAAACAGAGGTAATAGAGCCAAAGTTACAAGATTTATTTTGCTAGAAGTTGGAATGCAAATATCTAAAGGACAATAAACAGGTAGGAAGTAATTTTCTGCTTTTAACTAGGCAAGAAACATTGCAGAGGCATTTGAAGTAATCACATTTTGCAGTTTGTACACAAGTAGATCACCCAGTCCTCACTTTAAAAATGAGTTCTGCAGGTGAAGGTAAAGAGATTACATTAAGTGGTACCACTCAGTAAGACTGGAAAAGGAAAGAGAAAAGCAGCTAATACACAAGTCCTGACTAAGACTCCAAAGAAAGTGCTTACTATTTCAGGTAAAATGTAAGGTATCCTTAACTTTTCTCTTAGGAAATCTTTCTTCCTAGCATTAAGTGTGTTTAATGTTCAATATAACAATATGTTCAATATAATAGATTCATTAGTGCAGCTCAGTCCCAAAATACATTAAAATGTTCTGTGCAACTTGCATAAATATTGTCTGTTACCATCAATATGCTTCCAGCCTTGCTTAATATCTATAATGGTGTACACGAGTATACATGCAACAAGAACATTAGTCTGACAATTGTTTCAATTAAAGAAGAGTGTAACTCTTTTTAAAGGATCTCTCTACTGTCACAAACCTTTCAAAATAGATAAGGAGTCATAATGCCCACTTGAACATATATAAAGCAGACATGGCTCTCAAGGAAATAAATAACTGCAGATATAGTCTATGATAAGCAACCCATATTTTCACCAAATTATACTGCTCATTGCTTCACTATCATGTTAAAGAACCTTCATAGCTCCACCAAAGTGCCACTTAAAGGATGATTTGCTAGAAGGAGAAAGAAGATGACACGGCCTTGTGATATTCAGGGGTCACAGCAAAATTAATCAGCATGTGTTGCCATCAGCACTATGTCTGAGAGTTCAAGCTATCTGGAGGTGAAAGAATATAAAATCAAAGCTGAACTGTGACTCAGTAGATAGGTCAGGAAAGATCTCCTTTCATTTTCAGCTCGTCTCTTTGCATAATATACCATGTGTAATAGAGGCCTTACCCACTGAAGTTGAACTGCAAAAACACTAGTTGTAGAGTGTATTAAGGAAGGAAGACATTTGCTGCATCTTTTTAAGTGTGCTACTAGTATACACTACCCTTCATGAGAATACTCATTGCAATTTGAAAATGAAGTTATATATTATCACTGGTGCATTGATTTATTTCATCTGAAAAAAGGAGGGGAAGGGAAGCAAAACCCAAAAACCCAGCAGGAAAGCCCATAAACTTCCAAAGTATCTCCTCTTTATTGAAATATGTAGGTGGAGGAAGTGTTCACAGTTAAAGAAAAAGACATTTAAGACTTAAGGTCCTTAAAACTGTATTAGAGGTATCAGTCAACATCAAATCTTAAGGGGCTTTATAGTACCTCATTCTGAAATGCAGCACATCTCTGCAAATGAATACATACAAGAATATTTTACATAATTACATCAACACTTGAAAAAACCCACTGTCAACATGATACCAAGAGTGAAAAGAAGCTGCTTTTCAGGAAGCTCCTGGTAAATGGCATTTCCTAGGATGTTACAATATGAACCAAACTATTTGTACATAAAGTAAAACAATAATTAATACAGTGAGAACAAGTATGATTTTTATATTAATGTTACCATTTTCAAGCAATATGATAAACTGCCTCTGGCATTTAGTGCCAGGAATAACAAAATTTTTTGAATTAATTATCACAATTCTTCAGATTGTACCTTGAAGTGGAACAAAGGTACAGCTTACAGATGCTTTCAGATCACACAAGTCAGAAACTCCACATACAGAAATCATACATCTAACTAAGTAGCACCAGCACAAAGAACAGTTGCTTTTCAGTTCAGCACTCTAGGAAGATGTTTTTAGGCTTTTTGTAAATAATACCTGTAAAGTTATCCTTAAAAACAAACAAACAAAACAACCACAACTCAACAAAGATTTCTCTAATCCTTGTCTACATCCCAGGCAACTGAGATGCATTTTCACCCATTGCAGTAGTTGAGGCTGGGGCAAATTCCTGCTGTAGAGAACAGTCCAAAGCTGTAAAATTAAATTTCAGCCCTCCATTTCTTTGGAAGAAAGCTTCTCTAATATTTTAGGAGAACCCTAAATGTAGCTCAAACTCTAATATTCTAATATCTGCCTCTTCAGAATGAAAACTCAGCTTACATTGACAACAAACCCCTAAACCTGTCCTGACGACAGGAAACTAGAAGGTATACACTTGTAACATCTCTGCTGTGTTTGATTCTGGCAGCATTTCCCTACTAATATTGTTTTCATAGCAGCTGTGAAACAGTGGGTCACCTCCACTGGTGCAGCCATGTTCCAGGTAGCCATGTAGATTTTTACTAGTGCAGCACGTAGACTCATGTTCATTCCCAATGAAAATGCATAGCTAATGGTGGTCACTACATTGAAAAACGGTGTTTTGGAGCTGAAAATTTGCTCTATCAAATAGTGTTACTGTGCTCTTTTTATCTGTTGTAGTTTCCACAGAAATAAATAGGAAGCATTACTTTCTGAGCAGCCTACGTATTTTGGATTCCTTCTGTTAATAAGAGCTAACAAACCAATAAACTCTGTTCATATCAGTAGCAATCTCAGAATCAAAGCTGGGATAACAAAGTACATTTAGATCCAAAACTCATGAACTGGATAAGGAAATTAAATTTCCTTTTAGTGACCTAAATTGATTATGCATAGCAGCAAATTTGGCAACACAACCAAGTCTGCAGAGTAAAGGATGTTTGTACTAATGAATGCACCACGGACATTAATACCTCAATCTAGCTAAATCCTATCAGGTCCCTAATGACTTTTACATATGTTTCTTTTAAGGCACTTCCCTACTAATCACACTTTGTTCAACAAATAGTACTTTGAAATAGTAGCCAAGTGACTTAATAATTGTGGCTGATAATCACAGTTCTGCATATCAGAGAAGTGCAACTTCTTTGAAAATATTGTTTTCCGTTTCCAGCAATGGTGTTAAGTGATTCAAAAGCATCATTTCATGCTTCCTGTAGTACCCACACAAAATGGAAACTTGTCTTTTATTTCACAGTAGCAGATGAATACACACAAAAATATACTGCTAATATAGGGTCATTTGCTACTTGTTTTATGGATTTTAACTGGTATTCTCGTCAAGCTTGAGCGAAAGCTATTTAATGTGACTGATACAGAATGAATTTCATCTTACTCAAATAATTTTGCAGTACTTATTTTCATTAGAGGAGAAACCTCCTCAGGTCATAGGCAATAGAGATGTTTCATTTCCCTTCGTACTCTGAACTCTACCTGGAATTAAACATAGTGCTTTAGTATCTGGATATATTTGAATCTGCTCAAACAGGATTTAATATTCTTCTGTAAATAGAAAAGTCTATCTATATTAATATATACTGGCACAGAACTCTTGCAAGTGTTATTACATGGATATGTAAAATATCATAAAATAATCACTGTATACATATATAGAAAATGTAACATTGAAATAAGCAGTATTTTTTTATCCAGTAAGTGCTTGGATTTTCCACTATGATGAAAGCCATTTTTAGTCAAATGTAGTCCTGAGTTAGTAAAATTTATGCTACTTCTAAAGGAAAAAAGCACCTAAGAAGTTACTATATCAATTAAATGGAAGCGCGCCAAATAAGGAATATACTAATAACTTCAGGAATAAGAAAAGTTAATTCTTTTGCATTAACTGGTCTTCTGGGGTTTCTAATGGGCTGAATCTCGTCTACTATGGGATTTTAACATTGACATGTTTCTAATGAGAGGTTAATGAATCTAATCTCTCATACTACAGTGAAACACAAGATTGGGATTCAGGGAGCCAGCTCCGATAGTCTTTGGCTTTGTTCCACTTGAGTTCACTTATTTATGAAGAAGTTTCCATCAGATGTTTCATTTCTTACTGAAATGCAAAGTGACTTGGGAGAGAACAGTCCCTGTGGTACAGAAAAGACTGTCAGCAGCCCAAGGAAAAGGCCAATTTAAAATTAAAATTCATTAACCTTAGCATCTGTCAAACAGTTTTGAAAAGGAAAAAAATAAAGTAGGCGGAGAATACAGTAGACAAACAGAACTGCCGCTCTTTACCTGCTTCCCAGCAAGCTATGTATTAAATCAAAAGCCTTCATTCTCTGAGAACTATCTGCATTTGATACACAGAAATGATGAAATCTGGCTGAGTACTATACTTCACTGACAACTCCCTGATCTACTTGGTATTTGAAAAGGATGAAAATACCCTTCAGTCTTCCTCTTCCAATTTATGCAATTATTTACCACCCGAATCCTTTTCCTAAGGAATGTAAAATCCAGGAACAACTTTTAGTCGTGTAAAGTAGAGACCTTGTAGGAAAAGCCAGGAAAAATAGCTGAAAGACAACTTAGTGATAGTGAAGCATTTATGCAGGACAAAATCACTGTGGGTGAGACAGCGTATTCTTCACTTGGGCTGTGCATTCTACAATTGTACTGTGCTTACACAGTCCACAACTGTGTTCATTACATGCTACTGCAATTCAAATAATGTATAGTAGAACACTGGCAAAACAAAAGAATAATTTTTTCCTCTCTTCAGAAACCAACATTTTTTTTCCTAAAAATTTTAGTGAGATTTAAAGATGAAAGACTAATAAAGGAAAAAAACCCAAGACATTTAATTTTCCACACAAGCACTAAGACCATTCCCCTTGTGAGGAGCTGCAGGCCACCATGAGGCCTCCTCTCAGCCTCCTCTGCTCTGCACTGACTAAATCAAGGGACCTCAGACACTTCCCACACATCGTGCCCTCCAGACCCTTCACCTTTTTTGTAGCGCTCTTGTCGGCACTCTCTAGTAGTTTTATGTCCTCCTTACGTTGTGGCACCCAACCATTTTAAGGCCTAGTTCCTAAATATTCCTGACGGTAATATTACAGCTAACAAAGGAAGTTTCTGAGGTCACCTGAAATGTGATTACAGACACTCAGACAGACTTGCGTATTTGGGTTTCATTCTTGTCAGTTTAAACAGTATTAAGAAAATAAGTGAGTTTACCTAACTAGTTTCCAGTAGAATATTGCTTACCATGTAACTTCAGAGCAAATACTTCTATCATCTTTTTGAGGTTTGGAACAGTGTAAAGCAATTAAGTATTTTAGCCAAATTTATGTACAGTCCATCAGAAAGTATCCCACCAGCCAGGCCTAGAAATCTACCTAACATCAAAACAGTGTTACAATACTTGAAGTAAAACCACATCCAAAGATTCACAACATGAGAGATGCACGGATAACATGACCTACCCCTAACCTAACCCTAACCTAAATACACATTTTGCAACAGTTTCCGAATTTGGTTTAAATTAGTCCATATGTCCAAAGGGCACTGCAGAGAAAAACTGCACAGACAAGATGGCCAGCAGAGACAACACGAGTCATAAACTTTATTTCCTTAAGAAATCAAGAAAAATAGAAATAACCAGGATCACTCAAGATGTGAAATGTATCAAATGAAAACCAATAATGCACTTGAGCACACACACATGTGTATAAATAGATTAATAGATAAACACCTCAAAGCAAATAGAACTCTAACTTCGAGCAGTTCTCAAAATGATATTACTGCTCACTGCTAATTCAAAAATCAATTTTTAGCATCGCAATCTATTTTAGCTCTGTCCTCCAAACAGGATCTTTTTTTTGCAGTTTAATGAATACTTGGAATTTATTTTTGTACATTTTATATTTCCTAGCAATTCAAATCACAATTCTGCAATTTAACAGTCCCATAACTTAGGTAAATAAGTACATTTCATACAAGTTATTCACAGCCATTCTTACTGCTTTTCAAATGTTGTCATATTTCTACTTTCCAACAGTGAATTATTAGCGTTCCACTCTCATGCCTCTCTGCTTAGCTTCTTTTTAAGTTTATTCTTGCCTGGAATAAAGATATTTTTGAATCCATACAGGTTGCAGTGACCCAAAGTCCAGTAATACTTCAAATATCTTATTCATATTTCTGATTTATTTTTAAGTTTAACATGCTTTTCTGCCTCCCTCACCAGATCTCTATTTGAATTTCAAATATTAAACCAAGTCTGTTCATTCACTTCCTATTGGAGCTCAGGTTCCTTATTTGGGTTACTAAACTTCTCTTCTGGGCCCAGGGACATTCCTTTTTGGTGATACTTCAATGAGAGAATGTTTAAACTGTTCTGAAAGCGACACAGCCCTAGCAGTCTGAAGTATTCTAATCTAAGAACTTTTTCTTTCACATTATAAACTTGTAAAAAAAATATATGGAACTTAGAATTCTGAGCAGAATCTCTTAACAAACACATGCTTCCCCACTACCTGGGATAAGAGATCACATACGGGAATGGTGAACTTTGCAAGAGATGAAAATATAAATTAAAAGTTATACAGTAAAAGCTTTAAAAATTTTTGAATGCATAACTGAAAAAAAATCACACATTGTGTAAGCCTAAATAGAACAGCATGCTAGCACAACAAGATTTACAGCACTGGTAACATTATTGTATTGTTATCTGTTTCCAGCACAAAAGCAGTCCATTAAAATAAGCCTCCAGTACTGCTGCAAGACAGCATCCTATATTCTTGGTTGACAAAGATTGTTCTCCTTTGGATAGGCAGCATTTAAAACTAACACTGTCCACAAACAAACAAAGACAAATAACCTGGAACCTATGCAAATTCATTTCTTTTAAGGGCAGTTAAAATGGTCCTAAAGGTTTCCTTCAACAGGCCCTCAAATAAGGCAGAATATCCTACAACTTCTTTGTTTATTCTTTCCAAGTACTCCTGGTAACCATAAAGACAAGGGAACAGGAGGTAGAATTTTCTGCACAGATCTCTGGATCATTTCATTGTTGCACAACCACTTGCATGCTAGGTAAAACCAGAACCAATGTTGGTAGAAAACATGTTTAGGAAGCAAAAATACAAATTATTTCCCTTTAGTGTGACTTTTTTTTTCTTCCCTTCAGTTGTGCAGCAAATCTGCTAGAAGTTTTGTTTGTTTTAAAAAATTGCTGTTTTCTTTACCTGTCAAATATCTACTCTCCAATCAAATGGTCTAGAGACAAAAGGCAAAGAGATTCCATTCATGAAGATGACATTTAGCAATAAGCTAAGGTAATGAGTCTGAAGCTGTAAGGTACAAGGTGGTAAGTGAGGGGAACAGCAAGAGCCTTGAAGAGGAGCCAGAAGAATCAGGGATCAAGAATAACAAGAGATTATGCCAAGGATTTATAAAATTGATTAATTGTATACAAAGGAAAAAGAAGGATAAGGGATAAGAGAAGGGATGTGCCCCCCAATACTTTGAGAGACCCCACAGGGGTTATGCCCCAATGGACTCTGCCTTTATTTGAATAAAGAAAGCTGAAGGTTCTCCTCTGTCTCTTTTTGGGATGAAGATGATTGAGCAAGCCTAGTGGAGCAGAAAGTTTCCTAGCAGTATGTGTTTAAAAAAAAAAAAGCAAAAACCCCAAACAACAGAAGACAAAAGCAGACACCAGTTAAACTACTCCAGCTAACATCCCAATATCTATTATACTATCACTGCCCAGAATTTATGAATTGTACATCAGCTATTCTCCATTGCTCTAAACTGTGTACCACAGATCTTTTGTTAAGTGGTATCTTTTTAATTTTAGATGCAGAACAGCTACAAAAGCACAAAATGCGTGTCAAAATTAATTTCAAGTTGTTTCATACTCATAAAAATCTCAGTATTTGCCACAGTTCAAGGTACCGCTCTCACCTGCAGTACTCCTGGAACTTAAATACATACACATTTGCTTTTCTGATAGTTCAAAATAAAGGGGAAAGAGATTAAGCAAATTCCTAACTTTTTACAGCAAAGTTAACAGCAGAGTTAAGAAAGAAAATAAAAATGAGCATTTTACTTCTATTTAAAATTTTCCCTTTGTACTGCCACATCCTTTACCTCTCAGAAATGTAACCAGGAATTTTTGTCTTAAATTAGCCAAAAGAATATGAGTCTCTGCATGGATGCCTGGCTGTTTTGAATAAGCTTTCCTTTCATTTGCTGTCCAAACTCCACTACTTTTCTAATCTTATTAATTCTAGTTTGCTTTGGAGCCAAGGGAGGGGCGGGGGTAGAACTTTGCCCCCCTGATAGTGCAGTTGTTTATAAACATAGCAATTGGAAATACAAATTTAGCAAGAATGCAAAGGAAAAGGAAACATTTATGCATGTTCTCCTCAGATACCATACTGGTTGTAGTTAGCAGTGAAAGACAAAGGCCTCAGTTTGACAGCTCCAGTAAAAAAGAAATTCTGGAAGAGGAAAATCCCATGTTAGCAGACAGATTGCTATAGGCATAATTAGAAACTGTTCAAAGGAAGTGCAAAGACAAGGCAGGCTCCGTAGTTAAGAACATAGCTTCAGGCAACAGGGTTTGAAAGTTCTGATCTAAGGTCACAAATTCCCCTAAAATAGCAGATACATACTTTAGGATGGGATGAGCATTTGAAGCTGTTCAATATACGCTGTGTGTAAAATATGCTAAAATCAATTATTTTTAAAATGTATTCGTATTCATAATAACAATGGAAACAAAGACTTCAAGTTTAAAAAGAAATCAAGTTCTGATAATAGATTTTTATTCAGTGAAAAAGAAGTTTGTGTATATCATAAGCTTTTTAAAATATATATATTTTTTAAATATATTTTTTTTATAATTTCATGTCGAGAAATAGTCCATTACTAAAATTTGGATACTAAAGAAATTAAAGCTGACAAAATGTTTTAATTGCAGACATTTCCAAACCTAAACAAGGGAAAAATGGGGCAGAAGATAAATACATGTCAGAATCCAAGACAGATTCTGAACAGTGGTCTAAATACCAGCAGCCAAGAAGAAAATACCACCTCTGTTAGTTAAATATTACTCTGTGGTCTTCAAGCATATTTTGGAATACAGGACACTAAGGTAGCAATTATAACTAAAAAAAGAATAAGAACTTTGGAAGTAGCCTCATTCTCTTACAATTTTAACTCCTCTGTAAGTATTAGAGTGTATCATATTGTATTGCTTCATTCGGTTTATCAGAATATAATGAAATAAGTGTTAAACTCCAAAACCAACTTCCCACATGGACAAAAAGAATCTAAAATTTCAAATGAGAAACAACATGTAAGAGCAAAGACAGCTGAAGTTATGCACATTGCTGAGAAGGGAATTTTAGTAAAGTTGGAGAAAGTGAACAGAAAAAAAAAAGCAGCTAAAAGATCACTTCGTCTCCCATCCAAGCACAAGATCACTGAGAAGTCCTGAACAAATTGTTTCCTCTGTAGCTACAGACTCCCTGCTGCTTTAATCTATCTACTAAGGCACCTGAAGATTTTAAGCTTATGTTCCTAACACACTCCTTTATGTATGTATGTATCTTTCCATCAGTACTAACATAACGTTATTTATTTTGGAAGACATTACCGTATGTAGTAAAACATGCAGTCAATCTTATTATGCAGCTTGATAATGACCATGTCACAACAGACCAATGGCAAATGGTTTCCTTGCAAACTATCAGTGTTTACTATTTACTTTAGGCAAATTCACATTTCAATATCAGACCCTTGTTTTAAAAAACAAAACAAAGCCCAAATACATTAAACAAACAACCAAATGGATTTTTCAATTTTTCCTAATGCGGTTGCTAAATAAATGCTGCCAGTCAGCTACAGAGCTCCAGGTGTACCTTATGCTTAATATTAACTTTATGGATTTACTCAAGGATGACTCCAGGGTTATGGAGCAAGAAGAAAACACTTCATTTTTGTAGAGGTTTTCAGATCTGATTGAAATTTATTGATGGGGCTCTCCGTAAGCTCGATGTATTACTGCTAGTGGTGCAGGGCTTTTTTGTTTTGTCTGGGGATAAATCTAATTTAAAATAAATACAATATTTCTCAAGCACCTTAGTTTCTCCTGACCTAAATTCTAATTTATTTTCTTAAGATAAAGCTGTTTTTTGGTTGAGATCTTCCATCAAGTTTCTTTCATGACTAGATTTGTGCAGATGGATGAAAAGAACTAAAATATACCTGAAAATAATCATTTCTAAATCAGAAAAAGTATTACGCACATACTGCTCTACCTGGACGCGCTTTTGAAAGGAAGCACTCCTGCCTTTATTAATTCATCGTTCTAAAAATCTTTTAATTGGTATATTTGATATCCACTTTCCATGTGCAGATGTTTATAATACTAGTTTCCAGAGTCAAAAGTCATAGCAATTATGAGTGATAAGCAATTTACCGTTCATCTTTAACTATTTTACCTAGTCGCACGCACTCTAACTTGTATTCCCAAGAAACAGACGAGTGAGAAAAAATGGACAGAAACAAAACCAGGGTAAACGCAACACATGAGAATGCCTGGACCTAATGTCAACAAAACACAACTGAAAAATTAGAGCAATCCCAGTGCAGAAGAATTTTAAACCGGTAACTAAGTAGCTGTCAAGGGGATATGGGACACCCTCGTTAGATTTTTAACTGAACATTTAATTGTTATCTGCAGAGACTCTGTGGTCCCCAGGATGTTTTTACCACATCATGTACTCATTCACTGGGTAATGTGGGCTCAGGAACGCTGGTTTGCAATGATGATGTTACTTTCACAGGTTTGGTGATCAAAGGTCTTGCTGAGGATTGTTGTCTCATCGATTTCTCTCCATACACTCTCATAACTCAAGATGCTAAAATCTAGGGCCAATTCCACAGATTGCTATTGCCAATGCAAATCACAGCTTTTCACTCATATTGTCCATACTAAAATATATTCCACTTCATACAAAGCTTTCTCAAAATGTCTAGTGCCTCATTACTGTAAAACGAGGAATACAGTGGAATCACTATATCTAAATCCATTAAAACTAATTCAAAGCAGTGAAAGAATATGGAAAGTGACAGCTTTGTTGACTTTTACCTTTTCGGGTTTATAGCTGCAAGTGATCAGCATATTAAGCATATTAACCCACAACTCACTTGGAACCAGCATAGGAAAATAAATTACTAGGGCTCAAAGTCGGCATTTCCTTAGACTACTGATGACTCAAGGAAGTTTTGCTTTTACTCAAACAGGAAAAAATTATCTTGTAAAACAGCAATGTCTCTAAATTTTGCTAAGTACAAGGAAACACTAATGATAAGATGATCTCCTCTGGGTTTCACCACTGCAGTAGATAATTCACTCTTGTATTGAAAATTGCAAGCACTACCTGCCTCTATCATCCCACCCAGTGTTTGAGGTTGGCAGGTGTACTCTCCAGTATTTGACTACATGTTACCTCTGTCTCCTGATCAATGTCCTCAAACACAAATGGAGCGTGCATGTACCTGCTCTAAGCCTGGCAATACAACTACCTTGAACTGCACCTGAAATAAAATTCTGGAGAAATTTTCTTTCTGCTCTCCAGCCACAGGGGCAGGTAAATAAAAAAAGGCTGAAGTTATTTGTAGAAGTTGTGGTATATGGAGAGATGTTAAGGTTTTCAAAGACAGTTTCCTTCTGAAATAGATAACAAAAGCTACACTTAATTTAAATATGGAAATGACTGCATTAAATGGTAAGAAAGAAGCAACCACTCAGGAGATAGAGATATATTTAGGGCATAATCTTGTAGATTTCATTCACCTTCCAAATAGTGCTTTTGTAATAATCTTTGTAATGTACGTATCGTGATGAAAGGAAATTAAGTATCAGTCTACCTTGATTTCCATCTTAGCCATGAACAATTCCATGTTCCAGTAGCATTTTGAAATACAACTCTCATACTTTTAGCACGCAAAATCCAAAACTGATTTAGCTAGAATTTGTTACTCAGCATTTCTAGACCCATTTCCCCAAAACAATCACAAAATATTTCAGTGGTGTGGAAAAAAGAAAATCACCTTCTACTTCCTTGTACTAATAACATACTGAAATGTCTCAAGAAAATGTGAAGAAAATATTCATCGCACCTTTTACAGCTACTGAACGCTATCAGTAGAAACCTCATTCAATCACCCGCTGTATAACTCAAGTGTAAACAAGCTGCTCACACAAATCAAAAGCTGTTAATGTTGTGGAACACGCTTGCACTTCTATTATTTCAAAGGCTCTGGAGCTATATGCTTCATTATTATTTTCTGCAAGGATTACTTCAAGCCTATTCAGAACCTTACATATTTCACAGGCTGGCTCTTGACTTACTGAGTCCTTCCATCAGGAATTGCATCATTCTGTGCACTTTGTCGCTGTGGTATCTACTTTCTCCAGAATCGTGCATAATAAACACATACATTTCTTCTTGCCCTCCGAAATAACCATGCACAAAACCGCAGAGAACCTTTAGAAATGTTTGTTGTTTTCCTTGTTTTGCTTTTTAAACAGAAATTCTTCCACTGCTTTATGCAAAAAGTAGTCAATATTTTTTGTAACATTACTGCTTATGGTAATTCTGCTGTTTGAAAACTTGTCACAATGAAAAGAAGAACTTAGATTTTATGATTTTGTACATCAATTTTTAGTGCAACTCTAACAACACTGTAATGCATCATGAAGCAGTCTCAGTGCAAATGGATTGTATTCTGGATGACACAATACAACACACTAATTGCTAATGAGTTTCAGTCCAGAGGAACAGACTACAGCCAGTCCAAAGAAAAATGCCCCAAATGTATTTTAAGTATGGGTCACAAAACTACTGCTGTGCCACGCTGCTTGACAGTATACTCATAACCAAATAATGAAGACAAATAATGACTTTGGTAGATCAGGAAAAAAAAAAAAAAGAACCACACTTTATTAGGATTTACCCTAAGATTCAGAGCTTCCTTTAAAAAAAGAAGTGCCTCTCTTTAGCAAATAGAGTATATAATTGTATTATAAAATTGTCTTCATATAAATTCAACCATTAAAATTATATCTGTGTTACTAAGAAAGTTCATCCCAACTCTTAAATCTGTATTGATGATATTTAACTCGTTTCAACAGGCCTATAAAAAGGAGTTCAATACCAGAACTAATGTCTCAGGGCACTAAAGAAAGGTGAAGAAATGTGAAATCTTTCCAGGGATATGTGAGAAAATTGTTTACGAAGGTCAACCAAAACCTTTATTCAACTTCCTAACTTCGTCTGCAGTGAAGGAGAAGATGCTTCAGAACAGCTTTCATTACTTAACTATTATGTTAACAATGGTAAGGCGGCTTTTCTCCAATGCATGTGGTGGTCAGGTTCTTTGTTTGCCTGGCATTTTTGTGGTGATGGGGAAGATGTGAGACAATGTGAGGTGGGTCTTTTTTTTTTCTGGGCATCCACTGTGATATTACACCACTTTCAGCACTAAGTCAAATTCCTACTCCCTATCCATACACACCTTTGCCTTCCTCTGCACTCTTTGTACATTATATTAGTCCCTTTCATGGAGATTCTTATGGATTGTCTTTTCACGCTCTAATTCTAGTATATAGAAAAGGAAGATGGCCAGTGGTCTCCAACAAGCACTTAAGTTTCACTACCCTTTGAAATGAGGGTATTTTCTGATAACAGTGGCTCACAAAGGGAAAAAAACAGTCACCGGTGCTTCTCTCTCCTGACAGTAAAAACTGTCTGGTTCCTACCAGTGAGATTTGCAGCCACAGCTCAAAAAGAAGAGCCAAAAGTGGCTGAGTATGTGGTGCAGCTGCTAATCTGATGTAAGATAAAAGAAAAAAAGAGGTTTGGGGCATGGCTTACAGTATTCATACACAAAATCTGTAATGATTCCAGTCAATAACAAACTACTTTTATGGTACCTGAAGGCTGATCAGAGTCTAGGTCAAGTCTAGACTCCATGAAGGATAAAGAGCACGTATCTTGGTTTTAGTTCTGCCTGCTTCCTCAGTAATCATGATAATTCAATTCATTTGAACACATAAATATCAAACAATAACCATCCTTTAACAAAACACAGATGATTTCATTGCTGTCAATTTTCCAGTAAAGAGAATACACAATCAGAGCCTGGCTCTATTCAAGCTATTCAAGTAGTTATATAAACAAGCCCTTTCTTACAGTGTCTGCATTCAGAAATATACATTTCATCACTTCATTTCATTTACTTAAGTCTACCCGATTTTTTTTATGGTCAGACACAAACAACAAAAAACTGTTCCGCCTACCCATAACCAATGGAGAAAACAACATAGACATTAAAAAAAAAAGAAGCCTGAAAAAAAACAAACAGTGCATTTTTCTCAGGAAGAAAGTCAGAAATGCTCCCAATATAGAAATAAGACAGAGAGATCCAACTGTCTACAGCCAGCACCCCAGACCATGCACCTGTATCAGTGGAGGCTAAGTCTCAAGGTGACCAATAAGCCTCATCCAAGCTTCCATTTGTTGGCCTAAAAAGAGGAGGACTTTGCAGGAAGCTTTTGATTCTGAAGACACAGAAATTTACTCTGCACAGTGTATTTAGCCAGCTCTGCAACTTCCGCTAGCCTAAACTGTATAAAGACACTAATCATCTACAGGAGGCCCTTTTCACCACCCCAACTGATTTGCAATGGTATTGAACATGGGAAGTGTCTTATGGGGACAGTCAGTGCCAGATAAAAATTAATAATTATCCTTTCAGCATTGAGCGTGATGGAGGATGGGGCAATTGGGATTTAAGGGACTAATAGCAGAGCAATCTGGACACACAGATGGTGCTACTTGTTCTATGTTGTCTGTTAATCACCATACATTTAAAGAGATTCAGTCAGTTCTGGAAGTGTTTTTGGGTTCATCTTATGAATCAATCTAGTGATTTCACAAGCCCAAATAAAGCTTCCAAAGCAATGAGCTTTTTTCACTTTACTGTACATTGGGTGCATACACCCACATGCAAATCTGTAAATGCAAGTCAAGTTTAACTCATAGTAAAGGCTTCTGGTTCCTATTTTTTGCTTGAGACCACAGAAGTTTTTTTCCCAATTCCATCATGCTATCTTCTAATGGTTTAAATATGAGTGTAAAGAAATAATTACATCATTATAATTTTGTCAACATTTGAGTGCCTAAGTATTGCCTGTAGCAAGTAAATTTACTACTAAATAAAGGATACTCAGAGAAAGAGAAGAGCACGTTTCACAGCAATATGCTCAGCATTTAAATTGTACACCACAACAGACTTTTTGTTTTACAAACAGATGCACATTCATCCATAACCAATGTACCACAATACAACGGAACCTCAGATCTAATGACTTGTCTAATAAAGACAAGCCACCTTTCCCACATTTCTAAACAAGGAATGTGTTTTTATGTAAAAAACAATTTTAACAATTTGGTATTTAAGGTCATCATAGCAGAAGTGCTAACTCACAGCCTGAGCCAGTGATTAAGCACCTGGTGGGAGGGCAGGGCCAACCCAGGGGAACTCAGGTGCATGCAGTGCACCTGAGTGACCAGAAGGGGTGAAGCCAGGATCCACCCCTTCCCAGACCTCATTTAAGGGTTGGCATTGAAAGTAAGGGTATCTCTCTGGAGAGTGCTGTTTATTTGAAGCCTTCTGAAGGTAAGCAGTTCCTCCCTCCCTCCCTCCCTCCCTTTTTGTGCCTACGGCTGTTGTGTTTAAGCAAGTCCTCACTTGCTGCAGCCTAGGACCTTGCTATTCTGCTATCATTGCTGCGCTTTCCATTGTGTTACAGTCATATTTACCACTTGGACAAGCTGGCATATAATAATTTTACTTCATAACATGTTCTAATTTATATGAATTAATTCACCTCCTGCTCCTAAGTGGAGGAAGAGACAGACATGCCACGGAAGCCATGTATAACAGAGTATCACAGTGGAAATTTAATAGAATAAATCTCTTGAAATACTCCTGAATTATTTAGACAGCTCTAGTACAGAAATAACTTTTTTCCAATGCCAGGCCCAACTCTTATTTCCTTCTATCACGCCACAGATCTGCGCCAGCACTACAATTTAGGAAGGAGCTTAACGGTCTCTCCAACAAAATGGAGAAGCGTGTAACAGATCAAGAGGATGTTCAGTCCCACGGGGCTAACTGGAACATCAGTTTATTTGAAATATTAGTAACTGCCTAAAGTTACATAAACTATGAGTAAAATAGATTAAATCAGGAGACAAAATCCTGATGCGAGGAGGTAGTAAAGTCCTGAGAGAATTACAGCATAAAGATAAATGTTGTAAAAGCCTTGAAAAGTTTGAAGACTCAAAGCCTCCCTTGAATGTGTTTTTTGTTACCTTCTATAAGAAACTCATGAGTCACAGTTGACCCAAATCTTCTTAAATTGTTGCTAAAAAAATTGCTGCTAATAAAAAAAAAAAAAAAGTAATTCAGGGAAAGAAGCTCATCTCTAACGGTTTAGAAGTGCTACTTTTTATTACCTGCTATTTAGAGAATGGAAGGCAGCCAATAAAATTCTCAGTAGAACTCAACATCCTCACATAGCTTGCAAGTATCTTATTTTACATCTCTAAATAGCACAATGCATTGTCAAATTAGTTTCTCCCTTGCTTCAACTAGCAATTTATTATATCAGTCTTCTTAAGTATTTAAAAATTAACATAAAAATCCCTATTCAGATTCCATTAAATAAAAGCTAAGCACAGACAGCATTGTCTCACAACAATGGAGTTATTCACATATCTACTTTCAACAGCTACATTTGGAATAAAAGCAGCTTGAATGCAGAATATATTCTTCAGCTATCTACAGCCAGGTGGAACAGAGAAGTATCTTCCCTCTTGCAGCACTACACAAAAAAGGACGTAGTGTCTTTAACAGATAAAACTTTGCAGGGATGTGCTCAATAACTAAGGCTGATTTATTAAGCATAATAGATACCATTGCCGTGTGATAGCCTTTGATTTACATGGCTTCCAATTCACAGCTAGCATCAAAGCTTATCAGCTCCCATTTTGTCCAGGTCATAAAGGCTGTGTATTTTAGATGGCATGGAATGGATAACACCACTGCATCGTTGTCTCACCTCCTACGAGAAGGCAATGGATATTATTGGAATTGAAATATAATACCCCAATGATTGAGACAGATTCTGAAGAGCAAATAGCTAAGGGGGGGAAAATTACAGGAAGGTAGAAGTTTGTGAGATTGAGGGGCTTGCTGACCTAATGCAGGTATCAAGAAACTCCTGTTTAAAGATTCTCCAGGAAAGCAGAATTGTTTAACAATTTCAGCTTTGGGCAAGAGTGAAGAATTACTTATCCAAGATGTACATGTTTGAGGTGAAGAAGAAATATTGTCAGGTTGCAGTATCAATAGAGGACAGACGGGAACAAACTGATCATTAGAGTAGCAAGTCAGCCGCATCGGCTGGTTATGTTCTGACAGGATTTTAATACGGTGGTAAGTTTTAATGACTGTATCTTAGCAGTTCAGACACCTGATTCTTGATAGCCAGAGGGCAGTAAACATTGCCAGAAGCACTAGAGGCGATATGGGGAATCACAAGCATACAACCTTTATTCCAGTTTGGCATTTTGTACAAACTACATCAGAACTAAATATACATGGGAACGTAGCTTTCCTTAAGCTAAACTGCAATGGTACTTGTTAGATTAAAGCATAAAAACGTGCTGCAATCTCCAAGACAAACTCATTGTATTAACAAATAGCACTCGTAATAACAAATATGAATGAGCTGCAAGTCAAAGATCAGCACATTGTTATAGCAAAAATAAGCAGCAGTTCCTACTGTAACAACTCCCAAAGACAAGATACAGTATGCTGTCAAAGAAAAATTGTTTTCTTGTCATTTATTTCTGATATTTATACATACATGTGAACATAACACATATGCATTACTTTTGATAGTGTGTATGCAGAAAAAGGATGTTATATGGGAAGGCTGTATAACTTTTCAGCAAAATAACCAAGTAGTTCTACATTTAGACTGTATTCTGCAATAAAAAACACAGCTATAGAAATTCTATTGAAAATTATTTTATGAACTTAACTGTTAAAAAAAAAAAAAAGGCAAATTAAATCTGCCTGCATTCAGAGCCTCTTTTCTATTACAAAATAACTTCCTATCCTGAAGAAAAACAGAAACAATGAGACCAGCAAAGGTTTCTGCACTCTGTCTTTCTACACGTAATTCTATGTATAAGCTATAATAATAATTCTAAGCATTTGCCTGTTGAAGATCTGTATGCGCAGTAAATTTCACATGCAAAAAACCTGAAGAAATGCCTACAATGACAAAGCTGATACCTCCATTCAGAACTTAGCTGAAGAAATGCTTTTACTTCTATTAATAGTGCTTTAGCTTAACATCATTATCACTACAACATATGAAGGGTGCCTTAAAGAAGCACAGACTCTGACCTTCCCACTTTCTACAGGTCATGAATAACACCTGAATTACAGTCGTCACCAAAGCAGAAGCTCAAATTCACTAAGGAGTGAAGGTAAGAAACATAAATAATCAAGCCATACACTTCTACACTGAAAGTCTATATTTTTTATATAGTATAAAGCAGATATGAAATGAGAAAATAGGATCGTGCCTCAGACATGTTATTTAGAGACAGGAAAAAAAAATACTTAGATGAAATATTAATAATGGAATAAGAAGGATGCTTTTTTTGGAGGGATGGAGGGAGGAAGATGCCTCTGATAAGCTAAGTCCATTGTGGGCTTCCACTGGATGCAATACAGATGGTTTTTAAAGACTCACAGGCACTAGAAACTGAGACTCCCTTACAATCATCCTTTTATCAATTAAGAGGCAGCAAGTTTATTTCACAGCAATAACCTCTTTCTCCCCCCCTTTAATTCAGAAGCTTGGTCTACTTCAAAACTGTTTTCATTGAACCTGTTTTACTATTTACATTATGTAACACGCACGGCAAAGATTAATATGTGAGCGTGCATTCTTGATATATATTTATGGAAAAACAAACATAACAACTGACACGTAGTTAATAGGTAAGGCAGTACAGTGAAAACTAATGTGTTTCACATGTAAATTCAAGCTGATTTTTAAACTTAGAGATTTTTGTCCAAAATGCTGCTTACGGTCGATGTACATAACAGACCATGACACTGACACTTTAAGGCATTAATTGTGCTGAGCTTACACAATTACGGTTGCAAATCAACAGAGCTTTGACTATTTAGTATTATTTCTGCCTAACCACGACAACTAACTACAAAGAAGCCATTCTGATATACTCTTTGTACGCTTTCCACAGTAGACAACGGCTTTACTCCCCTCATGCTGTAGTCATTTTCTATTACCCAAAAATTCAGACAATTCTGCGAGTAAAAAGAATTGTCTACAGGATTATAGCACAGCAAATGGCCAAGGTAAAGCATGAAGGCATCGGAGGGAAATCAAATGACGACAAAAATGTTTGTGTAACCAAAGGCATGGGCATAAAAAGGTTCTTACCTTATACAGTCTGTGCCTTACTATTTCAGTGCCTAACAAACATTTATTTAAACTATATTGAACTATATTGGTGTAATGCACTTAGTAACCCATGAGCGAAAATTAGAATAGTCACCTCTTGCACTTCAAGGCTTGCTTTTATTTTATAAATTAATATCCAACTTCTGAAAAAGCCTGATTTTTTCCTGCCAAATTCACACTGGTTTTATTGCTTTCTCTTCTGGATTGATGCACTGTATCCTTACTGTATTTCTGTGAAGCTGCTTATCATATGTGGTTATTACCCAATACTAAAACAACTATTATCTTTGGAGAATCAATATAAAATTTCAGGCTGTCTTTCAAATACATCCCTTTATCTTTTTATGGATTTTTGTCTCCAGGTGGGCTTACTACAGGTTTTCCTACTCAAAAGAAATTTGGTGGCATATTGCTGTTTGAAACTAATATGAGATTTGAGAGTAATACGTAACAAGTTCAGGAACCGAGAGAAAAGAATCCTTAGGTCAACTGAATGAAACCCAAAGTGATACAGAGTGTATTTAAAAAAAAAAAAAAAAAAAAGCTAACATGAAGATGATAAACTACGTGTACAAACATGGATAGAGGAAGGAGAAAAAAATCACACAACCATTTTTCCCATCAGTGTTCTAACAGAGTACCTGTGCCGTTTATCTGTATTTCTGTACAGGGAACAGATCTTACTCGGTAATCAGTGAACCACTTTTTCATGCACAGATCTGTCGCTTATGCCATTTCTATGTTATCAACACATCCCCACTTCTAAACAAAAACGATTATAAATTTCCAATTTACATCATATTTAAGTACTATTTAGAAAAGCCTTACCTGGTACCGAGGATTGGCTCCCCCAAGGCTCCCAAAGCAGAGTAGTCCATGCCATAGAAATTCAGCCCTAGAAGTATTTTATTTCTCCATTTTGAATCAGGATCTAGTACTTGAACACAGGCTCGTACCCAGGGCAGTGGGGAATTTGGACCAGGTCTGTTGAGTTAGTAAAAAAAATAAATAAATCAAACAAGCTGTGAGAGAAGGTACACATTCACGCTCATTAGCCTTTACAATTACACAAGTCCAAAAGAAAAGAGCAAACCATGGCACACAAAAAACAGTGAAGGTTAACCTACAGTCCTACAAAGGTTCCATACATGTTCCTAGATGGCTTGAACTGCTGATGCACAGAACGTGCTTGCCCCACTCAACTTGGTCATTTATTTCTGAGGTGAAGAGAGATGAAACTTCTTACAATAGGTTTCCACCTAGCACATTTTCTTTGTCATGGGGCTTGGCACAATGCCCACAGAACATTTCAAAAATCTGTAGAACTTCAGTTTTTTCCAATACCATCCTCATACCATGTTTTTACTGTATGCTAGCATAATACACTGGGACAAAATCTATTATTTACTTGTAGAAAGAACTATAAAAGCAATGACTGGTAAGCAAAACAGGTTTCAATGACTGCTTAACATTTGTACGCTACTTCTGCTTAAAACCTTAAACAGATAATTACCTACTAACAACAAAAAGCTACCTAAATGGAAAAGAGCAGCACTGGAATACTCAGAGTAGTTGAACTGTCCTATACACAATAACAGGATATCAGCCTAATTCTCTCTCTAGTTCATCAGGGAGGATAGCAACAAGTTTTAATGCAAAAATTCAGTAACATGATAAAAGTAAAAGCATGTTCTAGTCTTACAAATATCAACATCATCAACTTTGCTAATTATCTGCCTCAAAGCCTTCAAGATATCAGTGACATTAAAACCATGTGCTAATACAGTACGGAAATGTTGCTGTATGTATTACCCTGTATTTAACATACTCAAACCAATCAAGGCAAATTCAAAAGGAAAATATTTGAATTATTTTTTTCAAATCCTTTCTCAGGAACTACATTTATTTCAAACACAATGGGTGTGTTAACTGAAGACTGCCTCCCTCCCGCTTTGTAGTACAAAAAAAACCCAGCCACAAGCCAGATATAAGTAGCTTAATGTAGCAGTGAAAGTATTAAGGTGAGACTGTGCCATAATACATCTTGTGATTTTAACATGGCATGAAGCATGGTGAAGCTTCACTGTACAGGAAAGACAGTAGCCTACAGTATAGCGTGCATCTCTGAATGTATCTGGGGTTCTAAAGAAGTTTGAAAAGCCTATATGAAAGTCCTTAGGATCTCATCTTCATAGATGTCAGATTTACGTAGAGGAAAGCTACAATGGTTATCTCTATGCTGCATTTTCCAGCAGAAGAGGGTAACAAATAACTGTTTTAACTTCAAACATACTTCTATGTTTCTTTTCCCTAGGGTGCTAGGCTTGATGATCTAGAAGAAGGGTCTGGGGAAAGAGATAAGGAAGAGATAGGCAAGCTTAATAGAAAAGAACTTTTGTCTCTTCTGAAACAAACCTGTGTAGATACTATCAAAATGCTAGAATACTATAGGTGGCAGAGGTCTTAGTGATGTGGTAAGCTGGCAGATCTAGAAATGCATGTATTACAAATGTTAACTCTGGACAGTCATACTGAAGCACGATATATATCATCACCCTGGAAGTCAAAGAGCGTGTCTTTATCTGCAATTTGGAGATGAAATGAACCACTCTTTTGGATAATGATGATGTTAGAAGTGTGAGCTTAAGGACCTCAACTTGATTGCTGTTCCAATTCCAAAGACATAAAAATCATTAGCTTCTGAAAATGAATATTCACATACAAGAGTGGAGTTTTGTGCTGCTTTTCAGTTAGATCAGCTGGTTCATTCAGCTGCTTCACAACAGCTGTAGAAGTACGAAGGGGGGGACTAGTGGAAGAATGTAAAAACATGTTTATCCATGATCACATCAGCAATGCTGCCAAAACACAGTCTGCTGCCTCATGATGAAGCAGGCAAGTGAGTTGTCAATTGTGCTTTAAAGCTATTCTTTCTACAGTGACATGTACTGGATTATTCTGTACCATTGTGCAAAAATGTGTCAGATAACTAAAAGTGAAAAATTCACCTGGAAACAAGTGTCAGAGTACCAATAAAAGAATAATTATTTAGCTCAGGTGCAAAGCCTTCTAAAATACTGCATGCCTAATCTTCACTGTAGCTAAACCCAAATTATCGGCTAGTTCAAAAATCTGTTGTAACTAATCCAAAACTTTAGTATCTAATACAGTTAATACACACTATCCACTCTGTGAAAGTTTAAAAAACCACAAACCTCAAACTGCAGATTTCAAATGGGCGTAACTGGGCCATCAGTTACTTCAGCATTTTGTTTTTCTAGTGTTTGAGTCTTACCGTTGTGGTGTTGAATAGTCGTATGTCATGAGACTGAAGCTGTCTACTGCCGAGGCCAACTGATCAAATTCTTTCTTTGTGAACATTCCCGGCTGGTTAGTCCTTTTAAAACAAATAAAAAAAAAAAAAAAAAAAAAAAAAAAAAAAACAGGAAGAGAAATTATTTTCACAGCCTGCCTGACATACCTGCCCACGGCATGAGGTTTGGAACTAGATGACCTTTAAGGTCCCTTCAAACCACAATCATTCCGTGATTCTACAAAATGGAATGAACCCATTCTGCCCTCAGTTTGAGGAAATTCCACTCCATGACCTTCATCACACAAAAGTTTAGCTATGCCTTCAGTTGTATGAACACTGGAATGCAATTCTTAACCTCCTTGTCTATTTTTTTTAATTAAAAACAAGCAACTTTGTTCATCGTTTACAAAATCTAGCTTCGTGAGGTGAGAGGGTGTCTTTTTGATGGTTTTGGACTTTGTAGAAACGCTTGACTTTCTTCAGCCATTCAACTGAATCAATTACTGCACACAAGTTCTGAGTATGTTTCAAAGAGAATTGTCAACATCAAACTAGCAGTGCACAAAAGGAAGCCTTAAGCAGGAAACATAAGGAAGCCTTAAGCACATGGCAAAGATGCCAGGAGATCCATGTCCTCAGCCAGAGGCTCTGAGGCACAGGTAGAGAAGCTGCATGTTATCCTAAATAGCCTAGGAAAGCAGGGTTTGTAGAATGCTACAAAGAAAAAGGTAGTTTAACAGCTACAGACTCTGTAGAAATGCATGAGGTTACTCTTGAGAACAGAGGGAAAGATACTGAAGACTTCACAACTTCGCAGTGATATTACTTTACCTAGGAATTAGCAGATGACCCCTATCTAGACAAACTACAGACTAAAACCAATCACAGTCCAACTCAAAGGTAAAAACCAAAAAGATGCTCAGTAACAGATGCAAGTAATAAAGTGAAAAAATCACTTCTTTTGACCCTTATCGCTTTTGGATCAGTGTCTAAATTCTTCATCCAATATTATGTGCTAAATGGATCACCAGAGCATAACAGCATTCATTTATCAGTTTAAAAGGACACTTTAGGAAAGTAGTTAACGGAGTACAGGTTATGAAGCGGGGCAGAATAAATTATTTAACATATCTGTCATATTATAAGTGAGTAAAGCATGAATGATATTTGCAAGTCAGGTCAATGAATGAGACCAAATGCACACTGGAATGTGGAGCTCTAATTTGTACAATGCATAGCGGTGCTCTAGCAGGTTCAGGTTTGCAGAACCAGGGATATATTTGTCATGTTAAAAAGAAATCCCAACCCTTTCTTTCTGAGGTTTTAACAAAATAAATGTTCACTTCTGGAACCCATGGGTGGACCCTAATTTTTTGGATAGTTATCTGCTTGTGATTTGCTGCAACTGCAAGCTACAGCTGTTCTCCAAAATAAAGAAAATGAAGGACATTTTTGAAATAATGTCATGGTAACCTGGATGCCTGTAGGCAAAGCAATTCCCCAGTGCAAACCCCAACAAAACACATTTCCAGTAAATTGATTTTGATTACTCATGACGGGAAAAGCATAAAAAGTAATTATATTGTGCATTAGATATTATAGTGAGTTAGATTGCATTATAGATTAAGCTGGGTAGTATTTTAATGAAACTTGGGTGTACAGGGCAAGTAACGTATCCACTTCTCATATGTATTGTCAAGGAATGTGAAAAGAAATCAGGTTAAAATGAATATAGTCATCATTTTCTGCAAAGCAAGCTTGTAACCAAACTACTTTAACTACAAAGGAAATCCATTTGCGAAATAAGGGCATAAATTTCCAAATTGGAACAAATCTGGCAGCAAGGAAGATGCTTTGTCCTTTTATGGATGGTGTTTAAAAAAAGTACCTAAGGATAAAAACAAGTATTTTTGCACAGCTATTATTGTTCTAATTTAAGGTTTTCCAATCATTCTGATATTTAAATTAATCCTAAACTCAAAGGCAAATATGTTCTCTTGAGTACACCATTGAGAAAACCTGCACAAAAAAAGTCAGGAGACTCTGCACAGAAAATACAATGGAAGTTCATGAGAATAAAAGTTTCTAATGTAACCCAAAAGCCTGTCATTCTCTTAAGCTCTAAGTATCATTTCCAAAATACTCAGTGAAGTGGCAGGGTCCATCAGCACCTCCTTACAGCGTATAAGATGCATACTAAGGACACCTTGCTATTGTCAGATGACTAAAACCTTGGTGATTTGTTCTGCTTACTGTCAACGCAACACAAATGCAAAGGGACAGAAGGCAGGTACATGAGCATAACTGGCAGGAAAAACAGATGATCTACTATATCTCAAAGTCTCTTTGCATGGAACTAACCTTGACTTCTGAAGTGTTTCATTTTCTTTATTTTGAGCTCACCTGAAGATAGCACTGGATAAGATAGTGAATGTACAGGAGAAGATAGTGAAGTTATGCACTGAATAGAAATCTGCTGTGTAAAAAATCTGGTCCTGCTGGTCTACAAATATCCTGAAATTATGTAACAAGCATTATAAATGTGAAACAATCTAGGTTCAAAAGGTAAATTTAAAGCAGAAATGGTATTCTTTATAATAGCTTATACTAAATCCTTTTTATTGCTATTCTAAGAGACAGACACTTCATATAATGTTTGTGTTTTTCTACCTCAATATCTTAAGCAAATTTCGTTCACTTTCCTTAACGTTCTTCTCAGTTGCCCTAGTTTTCTTACTTGATTCTTACATCAATTGTTCAACACGGTTAACTAGGAAACTTAGTAACTGCTGACAATAAAACTTCAGCTACTCCGGTTTGAAACTGGCCATCTAATCTAGACTAAATTTGCATGTACATGGACTATAACAATCACTCCAAGAAGAGAAATTCACCACAGAGATGACTTTTACTGCACACCAGTTACTGCAGTAAAGCAACAACAGCAAGCCCCAAGAGAAAACAACAACAGAAACCCCCTATACTACTAATGAATGTGCAGTAAATCATTTTTTTCACCTGAGGTCTGGACATAATATCTCTCATGACGTACAGGACATAAGCCCAGGTGCTGATGAACTTGCCTATCCTTTTCTAGGGAACCACTGAGTTATTAAGAGAAAACAAGCACTCCATTTTTTGAGCATAATGTTTAAGAGACAGAAACACTTCTAAGAGATGGTGCAGTCTGAGTATTGTTTGGACTACAACAGCTGTCCAAGACACATGCACAGCTTTGCTTTAAAGCAGTCAGTTTCCTTGAGAGGTGATACAGCTTCCACCATGTGCTCCAAAGAGATGAATTTTCTTGGCTAAAATTCCTATTCAAACCTTGTTTCTACAACCATTCTTCCCATTTTTAGGCAAGCCACTTTTCACCTGAGTAAGAAGCTGTGGCAGTTTCACACTGATGGCCAGCTGAACTCCACCACAACCACTCTCTTATTCCCCCTCCTCAAAATAAGAGGAGGAGAAAATATGATCGGGGAGGCAGGGGGAACAACTCACATCTTGAGATAGGGACTACTTAATTAAAGAGGAGAAAAGAGAAGGAAAAAAAAAAAAAACAAGCAAAGGCCATGCGGAAGTAAAGAGAGAAAACAATTATTCTCTACTTCCCACTAGCACGCAACATTCAGCCATGTCTTGAGAAGCAGAACCTCAATATGCATAGTGATTTTTCAGAAGGATGGGCATTTTCATAATGAGAATCCCCCCTTCTCTTTCCCCATTCCCAGCTCTTATTTCTGAGTGTGATGTCTTATGGTTTGGAATTAGACTCTTGGTAAGACTGGGTCAGCTGCCCCAGCAATGCCCCCTCCCTACCTCTTGCCCATCCCCAGAATCCTGGCTCATGGGGGTTTGGAGAGAGTCTCAATGCTGTGCCAGCACTGCTCAGCAACTGACAAAGCTTCAGTGGGACAGCTAGACACTGTTCCAGCTACAAATACGGAGCACAGCATAATATGGAGTGTTGTAAGGAAACTGAACTCCATCCCAGACGGACCCAGTACAGAAGCTCTTTTAAGGTTCTCATTATCATTTGTAAGCTTATGACAAACTTCTGTTAGACAACGAAGAAAAAGAGAAACAACTATTCCCCTGAGATCATAGCTCTTATTTGCACATATTCCCTTCAGTTTGTTAGCATCTCCTGACGGCTCACTGTGTTATATATATAAAAAAAAACCTATGATAACAAAGTACATAAATGTCAGCGACTTAGAAGAAATCTCATTTTTCTAGCCATTTCTCTATACACAGCTTAGAATTTCACTGTCCCTTTTGATTATTCCATCCTTTCAAACCTAAGTGCAGGGTAGTTTGTATCATAGCTTAAGAATCCCAATGACCTGCACCTTCCAAATAGCATATGGTCATTTGTATCGAAATTCCCATTCATGCTTTACTGATAAGTATTTCTATAGGGTTTTGACTTTGTCATCTTTCATATTGAAAGTCTGGAAAAAAAAAATATTTCAACCATGCAAGCCATGTCATTTACTTCCAAATGAACCTACATTCTCAATTACTTCTTGTCTCACTATGATCACTCTCAAAATAAAATAAGATAAGAAAAAAGGTCTTGTAACTGACTGCTATTCCCTGCAAGTTTGAACTGCGTTCTTGTTGGGTTACCTCACCTTCTCCCTCTTTTATAAGGGAGAGCTTTTCTTTATCCTCACGTCTCTGAACAGTCCTTCATAATGAAAAGCTGATTGATTTTCTATTTCCTCTATACGTTTATTTCAGAAGTCATCTGCTCGGTAATGACTTAATTCTCTTGTTGCGTGTTATTTTGTTTTCTCTGTAAACCAGCTGTTTGCAAATCTTCCCTTCTCTGCTCTTTCATCACCATAGATCTTATTAGTTTTCATAGCTCCTCACAGTTAGCTGCACTGAAGTATAATGCTATTGCATTTTATGAAGAGACTGCTGAATTCAGTTAATGCACGATCACTGAATACAAATTCACTGGTGCTTTCTGCATCCAGCCTGTTCTACAGTAAACACAAGAAAGAGCTAAATCTCTACTCTGTGGAGCATGCAATTCTAGGCAATGATAATGAAGCAGTTAACTGAATAAACAAGTTAAAATCCTAAACTGTTTTCTTCTCAGTAAAAATCCTCTTGGCAGTTTTGTTACTACTCTATATCGTTTTAGCTTCACCAAAATCTTAGAAGGATGACAGCTCACTGAAGTAATTCTCCACTATCAATATTTAAAGTTCTACACGAATCCTGGTTTCTATGGACATTTTGCAACTAGATTCTCTGATGTCTTATAAATGTTCCATTACCGACCCCTCTCACTGCTTAGTCTTGAGGAAATAGACGCCCAATTCCATGAAGTGCCAGGGATGTGACTATGAAACCCTATTCCTCTGTCCACTTGGTTTGAAACTGGTCAAATACTAAATAAGCTTCTGCAGAGGGATGAAGAACAGAACAGATAAAGCTTAGAGACACCTTGTTTTCTGTGAAATCGGGATAAAAATAGAATTAATCTGTGCCTGCAATAGTATTGGATGAAGCAGGCAAGTCAACAACAGGACCTTCATATGATACTCCTGTTCAGAGGCTTGAACAGTAATTATAGATCTAATCCTTGCTGTCAGAAAAGAACGTGACCATACTGAACGATTAACCAAAAAGACAGCATCTCAGACAGATGAAAACAGATTTAATACATAGTAGGGCTGAATTCCACGCAGCTGATAGGAGTTTTTAAAATGCACAGGATGATCTGACCTCTCTCCATCAGTGAGCACATCCTTGCAGACAATGTATTGAGGCTTTTATATAGATGCACGTTTCTTCGTAAGCGTTTCTGAAAACGCACATGATTAGTATTCAAATACATACATTTGTAATACTGCATTCTTTTTCTATAGTTCCCATCCGAGGACAAAAATTTGTAAGAGCTGAAGAAATCTAAACAGTAATACACCCCAAATCTCTGTTAAATCAGAGCTTTAGCACATTATCTTATTCTGTGGCCTATACTTCCAGATCAATATGACAAATCAGGGACTGTATTAAAACAAAAAAGCACACTGAACCATGGTGCTGAGGTACATTCATTGCTGGAGAAACAATTAATAAATGCCAAGTTATTACAAAGCTCTTCCTTTGTTTACACTCTCTGTGCAAGTCCCATTCCTCTCAGAATAGAAAGCAAAATCAAACGAAGGCAACTCCACAGAACCAGTGCAATCGCCAGTGCTCGCATATGCTCTTCTGGTTGTGTTTTTTCATCTGGTTCCCCTCTCAGAAGACTCTCCCAATTTCACACATGAAAAGTCTTGGAAGAGAGGGAGGGAGAGAAAAACAGGAACTTCCGTGCCCTTCCAACCAAATCCCATCATCTTAACATCTCCAAACCACATTTTGTTCATATTATATCAAAGACTGCCATGCTGTTAATGAAGCCAGAGAAACTTCATCACAAGAAATGAAAATTTTGAAAGATTGAGGAAATAAAAAATGGAAACGTGAACAGTTAGCAGTTCATTTCTAATGTGCTGAGACACCCTAAACGTCAAGATAATTGTTTAAGTGAAAAGCACTAAATGTTACCGTTTGCACAAAATCACTACATTAGCTAGAGACTGAGTTAGAGACCAGATTTACAGGCTTCCAGCAGAAGCTCATCTATGGTTGTTCATAGGAAAGACCTCAAGGGAGTTGAGTGCATTACGTCAGAAAATTCAAATAGAAAGAACACTGGAAAAACAACTACTCGGAGAAAAAAAACACAGTAATTACTCCTCACTTGCAGGCTTGAATCTCTCCTCACCTTTTGTTCTTCTCAGGGACAATCATATTATTTTGGATATATATTTGGGGAAAGAAGGAAAGTTTAAAATGTATCTAACATCTGAAAGGTAATATTTGCACATTCCTCCGTAGGAAACCACTAAGAATGAACACTACTAGCCAAAACCTAGCACTTTTCAATTTAGTTATTTAACGTATAGATGCATCGAGAACCTTCTGGTTTATGAATTCTCTTCCTTTTCCTCTGGATTTAAAATGCTCAACAGCTACTGCAGGAAAACAGAGCATTACACTGCCTGAAATACAGATCTAAGCAAGGAATTTATATTGACCTGCTTTTAGGGTCTAATTTATTGACAACATATGGCTTTTTAAACTGGGAATATATTTTTTAAGTGTGTACACAGTTACAGTTAGTTTAGTAAATATAAACAAACAGGATTGGCAAACAAGCTTATATAAAGCAAAAGCATGAGCAACGGTTTTGGTTTTTTTTATTTACATTCATATTTTGTGGTTCAGTTTTGTAGGGATCAGTCATTTTACACAAGCATTTTCCAGTCACAAGAGACGAGGGAAGGAATTTGCTTTTTAAATGAAAACCGATCGTTTATTATCACAAGCTTATCATTCTGGGACAGCATCATAGAAACACCACGTGCATTTTAAAACAAAATTAATGACAGTTATACCCTTCCTATTTAATGGATGCTATTACTGGCCCTATAGAAAACACTAGTTAAACAGCTGGAGTCGTTTGAGTACCAACATCACAGAAGGGATCGGTGTTGTAAGAAAGAGGATCCTGCATCTCTTAATGTGACATTAATGTAATGAGATGACTTGGAGTAAAGAACAGAAAACCTGTGATCCTAATGCTATTTTACGTAATTCTACCTTTCTTCCTTGATTTCTATGCATCTGTAATATTTTGAGCTAATATTCCAATGGTAAGCTATGGGGTTTTTTTTATTATTTTGGACAGATCTCATCTATCTTTCTGGTACCTCTTGCTACTGGAATCCAGAATCCTGCTGCAATTAATGTGGGTAGCTTTGCCATATACTGTTCAGTGTAAGGGCTGATCATCTCTGACGACAATCTATGCTTTGAACAGGGCAACAAATGACTATATTACAAAGCAAGCAGACTTGAGCTAGACATTAGGGAGAACCTTCTAATGGTGCAGGTACTCTGGGAGCATTACGCTAACACTTGTTCACAGGCAGATTTTAAGAACTCATTCAATTAAATTCCCATTGGAAGTGCCTTACAGTTTATTTTGCCTTAGAATAATGCACCTTCCAACACCATTCCCTACTATCTGTGTACCCTAAATTTAGGAAAGAAACCTCCGACCCTACTTCCTTCAGCTGCTGTACTAATTTCACAAAAGGAATTATAAAATTAAGACGCATTCAGAGAATATAAGGACTCTGTCAGTTGTGCACCAGAAAAATCACAACTTGAACAACAAAAACGAATCCATCCTAAAAACACAAGCATGACTTTCCCTGCTGTTATTTGCATTCCCAACTTTTTGTTCAATTTTTCTTAATGGCAAGAATGTCTCTACTGAACTCTCAAATTAGATCAGGATAGGCACCTAAAAAACAATAAAAAAAATCTAACCGGCTTGAGAAGCAAGAAAATTGTTAACTGAGTGCCACAGATTCACAACACAAAAGAGCCGGGAGTGGTCACTTCACAAAACAAGACAGCTTCACACCACTGGGGAAGTGACTGACAAATAAAAACTTTCCGTGTTTTGGTCAGGAAACAAAATAGGATTTGTGAACCAAATGGAATTTTTGCAGAACATTGAGGGCTGGCACTCTTCCTTAATATGCATATCCCACCCCAGCTGTTGCCTTTGCAATACTTGCTCTCCAAATAGAGAGAAACACGGGATCTGTTCTTGTCGTGGAATAGCCTACACAGTTTTCATGAAGCCAAACTAATTACCTGTGGCCCATCTGGTTTAAACCAGCAACAGAACTCAAGAAGGAAAAATGTGCCAACAATTACAGGTCCTGAAAAGACAGCACAAATTCCCGTCAGACACCTAGGGACAAACGAGCCCATAAACTGCTGTCCTTTCTTTCCGCTGACAGATTCTTTCAGCTAGGGCTGAGGCATGCTGGCAGGTCAATCTGCACTGCTTACACTGTATTTTTCACATGACTTGAGAATTTGCATCTGAAATTTGTAATAAAATAAATTCACCTGTTTGACAAAAACAGATATATCCGAATATCAAAGAAGTAGTTTCTTTCAGTACTTGTCATTGTATTTACCGTTTACATTTTGAGGTACGTTAACTGTTCTGTAATATCATTCCTGTAACATTGCTTCAGCCTCTTCAGAGGAGTCATTTATGCACTAAATGAACATTCACCGTGTCACCATTTGGTTCTCCTAATTTCCAAACTATTCTAGTAACTTAAATGCCAGGGCTGAATGCCCAGGCAAGGCATGCTCCAATAGTAGAACATCACGCAAAACAAGCTTGTACCCTAGAGCATATGAACCTAATTTAAAAATTCTAACACACCAAATGTAGGCTTAATTCCTCCTTGCAAAAAATTAAAATGCTCATCTCCACCACCTTTTTTTTTTGGAAAGTTTTCCAACATCACTCTGAAATTTATGCAGTCGTTGCTGTATGGCAGCTGGCTCAGAACTGGTAGCGCTACAAACACCAGACATGGTAAGGAATATATTCTTTCATGCCTACCTCTCTTCAGCCATCATTAGTTGACTTACAAATTATGTTAATGACTCTCTCCAGTGAGAATTCAAAAGCTGATGTGTACAATTGTTTTAACACATGAGAGTACAGTCAGACCTCAGTTGTATTAATTCCATATAGTGAGGCACAGTCTTTAAAATGCCACTTAACTTCTAAGAGTAGAGGTGTTTCTCTCAAGTCCTTTCTAAATCTATAAAAAATGCATCAAACCTTTCATAGCTGTAGTTGCAGTCATGCTGTACTGGAGCTGACAGCCCAACAAACAGTAGCAAAACAGAGAAGTTGTCAGCAAGGAAAACACAGGTGTCCCTTAGATCCATTAGCAAGCATCCAGATTTATTGCAGCTAACAGAACCCAGCATATAAAGAGATGCAACTGGCAGATCTACACTTAAAGCCTCTGCATAGTAAAGAAACAAAACCCACGTACCCAATGCCACGATATAAAGTATGATTCAATAGTATTACTATCATTAGAAGAGATTATCAAACTTTTTCCAATAACAGTTACCCTGAAGTATTCAGCAGTCATTTCCTATCTAGTTTTCCACCCTCCTCAATATAAACTCGTATTTCAAGCTGTATCTTGTCATCCAAGACACACATACTTCACAAGTTCTCTAATATGCAATAAAAACTATTATGCCAGTCAGCTGATCTAGACAGCCCACTTAAGAGTCATTTCTATGCCTTCTTCAGAGCTGAATTTTATGAACAGAACCTGATTTCAAAATCTCCATACATAACTGTACCCTCCATATTCCTGACAGTGCCATTTTCAGGATACTCACAGGAAGATTAACAACTACAGGAAAGATGGAAGGCAGTGTGTTTATTATCTGCTAGGCATAACAAATAGGAGACTGTGCTTAGCTACAAAAATGTTTTCAGATTTTGCTTTCCACATCTCATTTTTTGTACATTACTTGCCCAAATAAAGAGACGGTCTTCCAGCACCACATTCCTTTATTAGCAAAAACAAGAATGGGAGAGCCTCGTTGGTGTATACACTAGCTAATCGTAAGTAATTGTAAAAACAGTTGTGTTTTATGTGACTTCACGTGTTAAATTGTAAGGAAAAGTAAGGAAGAAAAGATGTAAAAAGGTCAGAAAAGCACAGAAAGAGTATTATTGACTCCAATAAGATTAGATTATTATGGCCAGGTTTGCCACAAACATTGTAGTGTTTCACAATGTTAATCGTAGGTACTGGCGAAAGCAGAATCCTATTTAATAAACTCTACTTAGTGAAACTGTTTTTCTACTTAGTGAAGCTGTTATTTGACATAACCAGTTTATTTAAAACTTCATCTGAAAGAAGCAAGGGATTTTCTGCTGTTTTGATCCCCCATATTATTTACATATCAAAATTTAAAGGATCTACATCCTGGCCTGAATAGTCCTGCCTACTAACAGCATTACAGCTGTCAATTCTCATTTCACTCTAAAACAAAGACATCTTAGAAGCTACTCATAATTTAATTGAATTTGTTTACCATACAATATCATAAAATCACCCTGTTGTTTAGGTGTATATTCTGCATCAGAATTACCACTTGCTAGGAAAACTTCTAAGGAAAATGGTGCATATACAGGAATAGTGAACACACCAACACATCATTTCATAGCCACAAAGGGCAAGGCACTGAATCTTCAGCAGCTTCAAAATATGACAGATATTTGGTAAAAAAAAAAAACAAAAAAAAAAAACCCACAAATTATTTGAATAATTACAAACATTCATTCATAGTCAACTTTTAAGAGATTAAACCACCTATTTCCTTTAACACATATGCAAAGCACTGGTGGATTGTGGCATCTACTGAGCTGGGCAACTACAATGGCAATAAGAAATTTTCCCTCATATACTCCTCCTGTTTTCCAGCGAAGTATGCACGTATAAATTTATAGCAAAGGAGAAAAGGAGCATGGCAGCAGAAAGTAAAGTAAAGGAACAAGTTCTCCGTCCTGCTGCCAATCATTGCCAAGATGAAGAACAACAAAAATAAGTGGATTCCCACTGCTACCTGAAAAGCTCTGAACAGCAGAAATGAAGATTGAATAGATTCTGTGAATTTTCATAGCGCAACAGCTTTGGAAAGAAAGTGCTGAAGCTAGTTAAGACAGTCACCTCTACAATGTTTTTGGCAGACAGAATAAATTGAATAGCTAAAATCTGAATTTTAGAGAAGTGGAAGTTTAGAGGTGGAAAATATTGATACGCTACTTAAAGGAGCTTTAACTAACAGGGAGAGAGATTGTAGATTTTTCAGCTCTTACATATTCATATATGGACATCTAAAGTTAGGGATGCTTGCTGAATTTTGAATGAGGAGCACACATTATGTTCAAATGTTTGAAGACTGAAGAGTGGTTCAGGTTCCTGCAGCTTTCAAATGAAAGCAGCTGCACTACTGCTGTGCATCTCATGAAGCCAATAAAGACAAACAGTTTGATATGGACTATTTGCCAAGACTGCAGCAGTATTAATATGTTCTTCTCCGAGACTAGAATCTAAAAAAAGTGGAAAATGAAAGGCACGTTTAAAGTCCAGATTCAACTGCACATTTTTTGCTAAGTAATAAGAAATGAGCAAGACTGTTGCACAGTACAGTACAGGTATTAAAACAGCATTCTCGAACAGTAAATTGAAGAATCTGAATATCAGAACTTCCGTTTTGCAGGATGTTTTGGCATAAATTGGAAATCCTTGTTTTTGGCCACCTCTGCTTCCAACTGCTTAAATGACTTCCACCAATTCTGTTGTTTGGCTTTCTTTTAAGAGTTCTGAGAGCAAATGTTTACTGTTTTAGCATTTACTTCTTGCACATATCTGAAGAGATTGCACTAAGCTTAGCATAACAGAAGTAGTACTAATTTGAACTTTAGCAACAATATTTTAAAAAGCAATTCTTGTCAAGATGCAAATAGTTGTCCCTCCCCCAAATCCACTGTTGACAGCTTATACAGAGAACAGTTCATACCATTATATAATGGTGGACCTTGATACATAAAACTTACAGGTCTGAGAGGCAGTAGATGACCACAACAAATGAAAATCACGAAGAAACATCTACTTACTCTGACCAGTCAGACTACTGGTCTGAAGGAGGAAAACTGCTATGTAAACATCTATGCATGAACAGCGGAGAAGACAAATAAAACTTCCCAGCTTCTCCAGAAAGGTTCTCTCTTCGCTTCCTGCTCCAAAAGAAGAACCATTTTTTAATCTAGATAATGTCTTTCTTCCTGAAGAAGGTTCAGCGTACTCTAACCTTTGCAGCCCTCATGCAATTCCGGAAGGATTTCAAACAAGTTTCTTTAAAAAAAGACTAAATACTTCCAGTAATTACTAACTATCTTGGAACAACTCTGCCTAAAAAGCATGAAATGTAATGGCAACCTGCATTCACTGCCTTCCCCCCAGCGCCCCAGGAATGAAGAATGCTATTTCAAAGCTACCAGAGACAGCCAGTCTTTCCATGACAAAGAAACAGGAATTTAGAATCAATCCCTCCAAAACTCCTTCATCGCTACTAAAAAAATCCAAAGCAAGACCAGCACAGAACCACTCCTCCAGACCCTCTGCAGGAATGCCAACAGATCTAGTTTCTGTAACAATGAGTA
This sequence comes from Numida meleagris, assembly GCF_002078875.1. Taxonomy (NCBI): domain Eukaryota; kingdom Metazoa; phylum Chordata; class Aves; order Galliformes; family Numididae; genus Numida; species Numida meleagris. The sequence goes on along the minus strand of NC_034414.1, from coordinate 15,336,962 downwards.
GACTATAACGAATATTATCAAAATAATACTACGTGCCATTTGAACATAAAATACATTCTCTTTGATGCCTTAGATCAAAAGCACTTTAAGTCAGAAAAGAGGAAAACTGCTGAATCACAGTGAAGCACTGTCAAGGTTTTATAATCTCTCTAGTCTAAGTACAGCTATGAAGTAATGCATTTTGAAATGCTTTCAGTTTTTCTGAATGTCCCTCATCTCATAATGCATATATAAAACAAAAATACCCTCTGCAAGCAACTTCTCATTGCTTTTAAAAAATGCAGTGTGAAGAATACGTAGCCTCGGCATAATCCAAATCAGTTACCAAATTTTAAAACTTCAGACTGCAGTGTAAAAAGTGCTTCGATTTCCAACTCTTTTTCATTACAGGTGATCAACCACAGCAAGAAACAGCAGTTAAAAATTATGGTTGGGACACGGCTGAGAATTGTAGAGAAGCAGAAACACACTGAGATTCTGTGTTGCACATACGGATGGGACAAATTGCTCAAAGCAGGGAGAAAACAGCCACATTATCTGCTAGGGACCATTCTGTCATATGCATGTTGTGTCAATTTTAGATAAGTAATGAAATCCACATCAGGTTCTAAATTTAACAGTATGACCCTCTTCAGTGTTTTTGATATTGTTTTGGAAATGTTTGTCTGGTATTTTGATTCAGGTTAAAAATTTTAATTGAGGATGAAAGCAAGCCTATAAATCTCAATCTAAGAACAGAATGCCAAAGCCTTCAGCTCCCTTCATTCCTTTGCTGTTATCTGCCCCACCTACCTTTTTAATCTTAACTAAAAGAAAAACTTCTTTAGATTTCTGGCTTACCTCAAACTTTAGTAGGAAGGCTTAACAATGAAAGTTTTCAAAAAGTACCTACTAACAAAGACTAAGGTTAGCTTAAGTCTCAGGTGCGCGGCCTGCACGAGGAGCAACCCACAGCTCAAGGGAAACAAGGGAAAGGTGCATTTGTGAATGCTTCCTTTGTTCCTGGGACAGACGAAGGAGGTTACAGAGTGCACTCTTTCCTTCTTCTCCCAGTGGCTCAGCTCTGCTTCCTTGTACTCCTCTGCAAAATAAGCGCTTAGGGGGCATTTACTCTGTCACCCAAATAAATTAATAAAGGTGTTGCTCTTCCATTCCTCCTTGCACGGCCGTGCATCACCTGCTACTCAGATGCGTATAATCCCGTTCAAAATGTACATGGAGATCCCAAAATTTTTGCAAAGGTATTTCTACAGTATTTTGCCATCCAGTATTACTCTTTTTCTACTATGCAATCTAAGACTTCTTTATCAAACTGAGAGTATTTTTAATCCTTTTCTTCCGAGCTTATATAAAGATCAATTTATCACTCATTTATACAATCCCTGTTGATATATTTGAAGACTTACGCCTCCTGATACTTTTCCCTCTTTGTAATACTGCAGTCCTCCAAGCTCTCCTCAAATGAGACATTACCTATTTTCTAGCAGTTTTTCTTTTTTTTCCTCTAATCACTCCCATTTTTCTAAATCCTCCAATAAACATAGCACCCCAAACAGTTTTCCATGAGACTTCCCAGCCCTGAGAAGTGTAATATTTACCTTTTGTCACCCTGAAACCTCCCCGCCGATCATCTCAAAATCAAAAGTAATTATCCTAAATGCCACATTCTGTAAGGACATACTGCTCAGTCACCTCTGATTTGTACTGGTAAGCAAGTTATTAAGACACAGGTAAGAACATTGGCTATTTTATATGCTATTATTTAATATTATCAAGCTGGACTGGATAGAATTACTAACGCATAAAGCTGCCTTGCGTGATTTCAGGCTTCTTGAACAATTGAATCAATCTGTTTTTAAAATTGTATTCCATGTACACGTGTGATTGATACATCTGAAACTCCAGATACAACTAAAAGTAGCAATCACCGGTTTAACACGGTGTAACAGTAACTGTAAACTCTTAACAGTAACAAAGTGATCAGTGCAAAACAGTAGCTTCATCCTACCCTCAGGACATGACAAAACAAGTTCTGAGTACTTTAAATGTGATCTTCCTGTATAAAGAAAAAAAAAAAGCTATTAATGGTAGGTCAAACAAATCATTTAGTTCAGATTTTACTCTTCACTTACAGATTCTATACGACTTCAAGAGAAAGAATGATCTGCTATTCAAGGAGTAGCTACTGTCTTGTGACCTAAAGATAGGATTTGTAAAAGGATATCCATCATATAGGACATAAACTGCTTATCCCGAGCATCTATATGCAAGTAAAGAGCGCAGTGTTACATTATGAAGTTTGTGATGCAGCCAATACTATTTTTATTGCTACGTTGTGCACAGGCTTCTACTTCATCAGACAATAAAACTCTGAGAAAAGTCAACAGTCTGTAAATACGGAGTTATCTAACACAGTTTTCAGCAGAAATAACAGCTTTTAATGACTTAACATCCACAAAGCGGATCCTTAACACTGTTATGCTGCGTCTTATGTCTGTAACAAACTATAAATGCTGGAAATGTCCTGCTTACATTCTAATTTCAGAATCCCTGTGAAGACAACATCCTGTGTGAGGATCCTCAGACCTTTTGCCTTTACTCTTTCTCAGGACAGCAACAAAAAAGGAGAGTTACTGAAGGGGTTGCTGAGCCTGAACAAAGTATGGCACCATCCAGTCAGGTTAAATTCAGCTAATTGCAAAAGGCAAGGGGCTGTTATTCAAATTGAAAGCCTCACTTTTTGCCTGTGAAAAAGCATCCCTAAAACATTATAAATTGTAAAGAGAAGCAAAGAAAATAACTCAATCTCTTTGATTTACAGTCTTAAGAAGGCAAGTGCAGTCAAATATCAAGTCGCATTTGTATTTCCTTGCAATGGCATACAGTTAAACTTGAGCTGATACCTACATTTATGTGCCTTTTTAAAACGCCTGTCCCTACTTGAAACAAAGCAACAAAATACAATGCCATAGCAAACAAACTACCCAAAAAAAAGGAAAAAAAAGAGGCAGAAAAAGGAAACGTTAGTACCTCTAGCAAACCAGAAACCAGACTAAAACATAAGAAGTAGTTTCTTCCTGCACAGCTACAATATTTGAAAAGGCTTGCAATATTAGTAATAAAAACCTATATAATATCATGTTTAGAATCATGTACTTAGCAAGAAATTTTATTAAGCCCAGGATTAGTCAGCCCAAATAGAGTCACCCTTCATCACTGATTATTCAGTGATCAAGGGCAAAACATATTTGGCCACTGCTCGCTGTTTTAAATACAGTGCTCATATAGTTTCTACATGCATCCACATCCGTGCATGCTAAAAGCAGTAACACTCTCTAACATTTTGAGACAATCTGTTGAAAGACAGGCTGGAAGTCTTCAGCAAACCATCTGCACTAGCAACCATTTACGTAACACAACAGCCCTAGCACCTCTTCTCAGAGGCATGCAACAACAAGTCTCTCATCCCAAGGGTAGTTGCAGTATAATATGCACACGCACGCACTGTCCATCACAGCTTTGGCTCCTGCTTTCTCTCTTGCAAAAATGATGCACTTCCTGGACATCCAGTGGATGGAAATGCAAACCGTCAGATTGTGTTTGCTGGTGAGGTAGCTCCGTGTGCGTTCCCTGTGACAGCAAAGCTTGTTAGATTCCTGCCTCCCCATCAGCCTCTACACACATTCCCACTTCTTCATTTATACTAGTGTAACTGTCTCTGGACAATGCTGCAAACAGATATATTTTAAAATGCTCCACAGAGACAGATAAAATGTCTGCTGTTCCTTCCCCTCATGTGCTGACTTCCTTTAGCTCAGAACATTTCAAAAGCAAACCAGAAGTCAAAGGCTTTATAGGATACTTCGTCACACAAGCAAGCTTCAGCTAGCAGATCTCTTAGTTTAAGTTGCTTGCAAAAACTGCACCCAAGAAATTAAACAGATGACCCAATATGTTTCCTTCCTGCACCATACAAGTGATCTCATGCACAATGATGCATTTTCCAGACAGTTCTTCCTGAAGCAAACTGGTATTTTTAGCTCTTAAAAGTGTCTCTTTTCAGATAGTGTTTGCTGCCAGACTGCTTTGATCTTAACGCATATCAAAGGAGTATAAATTACAAATTCCTAAATAAACTGCTTACATTTAACTATGCACTCTCTTTAAATTTTAATCAGGGTAGAACACAAAAGAAATAATGTTTCAGCTCCTAGAATCCCAGCTGGGTAGGATATTCCACATGTTTCCTTTATCAGTTCTTTGCCAGATGCTGAACTCTAAAATATTATTTGATTCTCGATGGTACTTATTTCCATGCCTTTTGCTGTCTTTTTGGTTAATGGTCTACAGTGATTCCAACAAATAAAGGATATAGATGCATTAAAGGATGCTTCACCCCTGTGTAAGTATTAAAATTCAAATCAAGACACAAAAAATAAGATACTCAATACACAATGGGAAGCACATTTCAGTAGAAGCCTTCTTATCCTATGAATCAGGATTTCCAAGCACAGCTACTGTCTAAAAAGTAAGGTAAGGCAGAAAAAATAATCAGGATTCTTCTTACATTTATCATTAGATCCAGCATATTTATAAGCTTTAAATCAAGCACAGATTGTGTATATTTTAGGATGTTTCCATAACTAATGGATGCAATTCTACCTGTCTACCCAAGAAGCTGAAGTGTTTCTTCTAGTTAACACAGTACAAAGATATGAATGGAAGACAAAGGTAGATGTCCAATATAACAGTATTAATCTAACAGAACGTGACTAACTTATTCTCCTCTGCATAAAGGTTTATGAATAAATCCCAGAAACACTGGGAATACATAAAGAAACAAATTAATTTGTTTAGAGGAATAAGACCTTTCAATTCTCTCATATAATCCGTCATTGCTATTTTCCAGTGCAGGGAAACAGGAATACTTTACTACCCCTTTGCCGATCAAAGCCATCTAGGAGCAGGAGTGTAATATACGTTCCAGGTCAAAAACTGCACCTTTGATAGACAGCTCTTCCCATCTCTAACAGGGCAGCCCTGAATCCCAATTCACAAAGGTTTTGGAACTGTGAACCCCCTACCCTGTCAATATTCAGCACAGCTGCAGGAGTGGCAATAGCAACAGGAGGTCTAAACCTCAGCGCAGTGTTAGACTGCTAAGTAGTATGGAAAGATACAGCCAGAAAATTTTGGCCAAAACAAGATGTGAACGCAGAGGGCTTACAGCAGCTTCAACTCCAACTAACAAAAGTTAGACTGTGATTGTATCTAAATAGAACAGACTTCTGTCATTCTGGATATGAGACTGAATCTGATAATAGTAATAAGTGTCACAATGAGCATTAATCTTCAGGTTTGTGGTGTTACGACACTCCCAAATGCCAAAAGGAGTGAATGCATGTTATTGTAACCACTGTTCACAGCAGCTATTTAAGTTTTACCTCTGCATGCATTAGCATTTTAAATGCATTTTTCTGATTAAGTGATTGATAAACCACTTCAGAAAAAATACATGTTCTTTGCTTTATCTGTAACATTACAATTAACAGGAACAGAAAATTGCTTTAAAAAGGAACTACCAATATGAAATGCAAATCATAAGACAGCGGCATGAAAAATTAGAATCAGTGGCAGACAGGAGAGAAGACCTAGTTATTTCTCATTATTTTTGATTTAACCGAGGCAGGAGAATCTCAAAGTATTTCTGTTATCAGCCCTGAACACTCATGTGACACTAAGGTGTACTACCCATAGTGGAAATGCTAAGTCATAGCCTGAACCAGTGACTGAGCGCCTAGTGGGAAGGCAGGGCCAACCCAGGGGAGCTCAGGTGCATGCAATGCACCTGAGTAACCAGAAGAGGTGGAGTCAGGATCCACCCCTTCCCAGACCTCATTTAAGGGTTGGCAGTGGAGGTAAGGCTATCTTGCTGTCTTGCTGGATATCCCTACGTACCTGAGGCTTTCTGAAGGTAAGCAGTTTCTTTCCCTTTTTTTTTTTTTGTTGGTTGTGTCCATGGCTGTTGTGTTTGAGCAAGTCCTTACTTGCTGCAGCTTAGGCCTTGCTACTCTGCTGTCATTACTGCGCTTTCTACTGTGTTACATCACCCCATAGTTTTCCAGAAAAATCCACAAGAATTGAGTGTTAATGGTTCGCTAATGTTGCAAAGGTTCTAATGAGCAGGGATTAGTTTTTCAGAATTTAGTTTCCATGTCTGTATTTCTAATGAAACATTTTGTATTGGGTCATTGCACTACAGCAGCAACTTCAATGCATCACTCTTTAGTTTACTGAGAGTTGTGCCAGCCCTTAATAGGGTAATAACCAAAACTGTAGTTCAGTTACTAGAACCTTCTCTATAGTAGGAGGTTTTCATAGCAAAGCCTTCCATGGATTATGAAGCTCCGAAGCATACTCTGAAGCAACCTGAATGACCCATCAACCTGTTCTTGATAGAGAAAGCCTACCTTCCTGAGAGTCCCATTTTACTAGCCACACAGGTGGCTCTCAAAAGTCACACAAAAGGAACTAAGATAGTAAGGAACAATAGAGCTGCCCAGTAGCTCTAATTATTTGCAACATGTAATGCCTCATTGTGATCAAAAGCTCCCTCCTTCTTAGTATCCTGAGCATTTTATGTAAATACTACAATTTCTGCCACATCCTCATTCTACTGTGCTGTCTAGAAGAGGTTCCATATTTACATGATACAACCAAGAAAAGGGATATCATATGCAGGACTAGAGTCCCATAAATACTTCACTGATCTGGCAAGAGTATGGTCTCAGGACCCTTCTTGGCCTGAATTGGATTTAGTTCATGACAAGATTTGGAGTATTGCCACCTGCCAAATAGCCTCAGGATTATAGGGTGTATATGCTGATGTAGGAAAGACTGGAGAAAATACAGAGTGCGAGAAGGAATAGGGAACAAACCATGTTATGTCCAGAGGAAAAAAATAAAAAATAATAAAATACATAGTGTAAGGAGTCTGGTGCTTTTCAGAGACTTGAATCTACTCTTATAATGCCCTCAAAACACAGTATTGTTCTATAGACTGTCTCACACAACGTAATGTGAACATCGGCACTGAGGTAGAAACAGAGTGCCTTGACTGACTGCTTCACCAATTCACATGGAATTAATTTTGTTTGCTTTTGCTATAGACTTCAACAGATCATTTACTCCTCTTTGCCCTTGAAAAACTGGTAGGCAGCAGGGTGTGGAGGTGAAGGGATTTTACATTAAATCAACTCCTTCATTTGAATGGTATAAAATATTTCTACCATGCAATAGTGAAAAATAATAAAGAAAAAAATCCTCAAATTCATACTCTGACACAATCAACTCAATTAACTGCAATTAGATTTCATCTAGCTATCGAAGAATGAAATAACAACTGGATATTACTCTGAGCTTACTGTCCTGTGTTGGTAGAAAACATGTATCCTATACTCAGGAGTTGGTTTGGAGGGGGTTACAACGCTAACCTACAGCTGAGATGACATCAGAGTTCTACTGGCAATGCAAACTGATCTCAGAACAATGAGAGCTTCTTAGTCACTGACTATGTATTGTCCAAATCTTTTCAGCAGGCAGCATTTAAGCTCCACACAGATCCTGGTAGGCAGAAATGCTTAGTTTGCCCTTAGTGCTAAGGGACCTCCCCACAACACTCAGTAAAACACCTCTTGAGATCATTGCAGAGAAAAGGCCAGCTGCAGAATATCCAAGGCATTCACAAGCTTGTTCAGGCATTCCATTTTCTCAGCCTTTTTGGCAACTTGAAAATAAACACTCTGAAAGACTAAGACAGTCTACAAGAAATTTAGGAGCTTGTCCAACACCCCCCTGAAACTGTGCTGTCAGAAAGCAGTATGACTGTGAGCCTGTTCATGAAATTACATGGTTCACAGTGAGAAAAATAAGACATTGCAATATTTTTCTTTTGTGGTCTCGTAACTCACCTAAAAATACCCAACTATGGCTCTTCATTTAAGATTTGCTCACGTTACTGGACTTTAATGTGCAGAAACAAGGCTGCTGAGCTGGTTGAAGAAAAAAGGAAACTTGGAAAGAGGAAAAAATCTCTTACTGCTGACTATGCAAATATTACCGATCTTCCTGTTACCATTATCAGCAAGTCAAGACCAGTAAGCCAAAAATTACTGTTCCCTTGTGGTTGTGCAGTTTTCTATCAGGTAAAATTCAGAGATAAAGAACTAAAGTGATATAGAATCAATGTATGTGTCTTATCTGACACCTACTCTACAGTTAGTAGAACCCTTTGCAACACACTGAATTACTTTCTGAAGACTGTTCCATGTTTGTAAGACTCTACAACAAATCATGCTTTGTCACTCTGCAGTATATGCCAAAAAAACCTCACCTTAAACAACTAATAGGGATTTGGTGTTCCTTACTCAGAGTTCAGAGACTACAACATCCACCTAACTTCCACATTTGGCTTATTCACGCTATAACAGAGACTTTCATTACGGGACCCATACATCTGAGGAACAAGGAAAGGGAGGCTGGAGTACAGTACCCATATTATCACAGTTCTCTACAGGAGATGATGCATTCCTTGCAATATATCCTTGCGATGATATTGTATACCATAAACACTTCTGTATATTAGGGCAACATATAGCTATGCTCATGATGCAAGGATGCCATGCATCTTTTGATGTGAAAGGGTATTCAAATGTGAACGAATGTTGCCAAGCAGTTCTGCTCGTAGAAGGTTATAGGCAAACTTCCTGCTGAAAAAGCTTTATGGCACTAGCAAAGCCCAGACTTCAATTTGAAAGGACAGCACTGCAGTTCCGTCACTCTGCTGATATCATGAATCACTCTACACCTACACAGCTTCAGTTCTATCTGCTCACTCTTACATGGATGTAATCACTGACTGATTATGTGGAACCTTGAAGGATGAGACATAAATCTCCTAAAACATAGAAATATGCATTTCCAATGGCTTTCCAGAAATAGTACTACTAGAGATGTACAAACTGGAAAAAAAAGTCACAGCTCTACTGTATGTCTCTTAAAGACAATGTAGAATCTTTTCTTAAAAGTGTAAAAATATAAAGAGGATCCAAATTCCTTTCACATAGATTGAAATTATATTCTCATTTTCCAGATATGTTTTGGGTTTTTTTTGCTTTTTTCTTTTTTTCTGCCAACAAATCTAAACTTAGAAAGTAAATCTCTCTGCTATAATCACTGAAAGATAAGGACTGAATATACTGCTAGTGCACTGGAAGAGCATATCCACTGGCACACCTATCAGGTACAAATCACTGCACAAATAAACACAATAATTAGCAATTCTAAATATTATCGTCTTACTGAATTCATTTTCTGTACATGTCAACTACTAAGTCAAACCAAATAATTTGAGAAGAAACGCAACCCTATTATAAGAGAAGAGCTCTGCCTTTCTTGCTTAAAGACAAGCATTATCTATCATAGATGAAATTGTGCCCAGAGGCTCAGAAAGCCTCTTTTTATGTGCTACTTTTATGACAATTCTTTTCACTCCTTGGCAACAAGTCATTAAACTCCACAACTGCTTCGCTCTTGTTCTCCTGGAAGTTCTCACCAGACATTACAGGTTAACACCACAATAGGAAGTCCCTCAGCAAGTTATTTTGATATCAAAAGTTATGAGGTATTTATGATCACATATAGTACTAAGACTATTCAGTGCAACATGAATCAAACAATCAAACTCAATTTCTCATTTAAGTAGCACAGCTACAAACAAAGCTTCCAATTTAGCGTGTATCAAATAACAAAGTATTTCTTGGCTGAAACTTGCTGTCTACATTGGAATACTCACCCTGCTGCAACTGCTGGAGGTATGACGAGTATGAGTTTTAGTTGTGCTTCATGCAAAGCTTCAGAAAGGTGAATGAGCAAGTGTATCAACTCCCTGAAATATAAACACAGTGTTACAGGGACAGACAGAAAACTAGCCTTACTGGTTGACAAAAGCAAGCTAACAAGTAACAGCAGAAATAACTGAAAAGATGCAGCAGGCAAGAGATGCAAACACAGTTTCTGGTGAATGACTCTAGCATAAAAAAAATACTTAGACTAATCAACGATTCACCTTCTTAGCAGACTAAAAACACTGAACTGCTGGAGATAGTCTTTAGTTTTATTGCAACCAATGATCACCTTAGGGATAAAATGTTTTATTTTAATCCAATTATTCATTGTTAGCATGTAAAAACAATATATCTTATCAGAGCAGGCTACCCCTTGGAGTCTTATTTAGTAAAAAAGGATGAATCAATGGAAGAACCAAATGCTGTTCTTAAACAAGCAGTTGCTGAATAGATTCAAGTTACCTCTGTGTGACTACACAAAAGTCGGAGAATTCATAAAGAGGCTTTCACAGCAAGGCATACGATTTTCAAGGTGTATCTATGAGGCTTGCTTTTAGAAACATTTCTGTTACTGTTTTTAGTGTTTTTGTTTCTCAATACGTTTGTTTCCCAACACTTTACTGTATAACCACAAAATAAAAGCCTGGAAATGCCATATCTGCAAGTATCACCTACTACGTGCATTATTTAAAGATTTTCATAAGCTGATTTCCACATCCTAATTTCAACAGGAAAATAAACTCCAAAATTTTCTTCACATAAACTGCTTTGAGCTTGCTTTCTCTCAAAAGGTGATGTTAATAGCAAATCCTTCAAAAGAGACTAGAAAAACAAGAAAATTTAATGGCTACTTGTATCTAAAGAGCCCAATGAGACCTTCAATTCACGCCGTAAATAAGGCTGTTCTGTGTGCCTTCTTTAAGTCATTTGATTCCTTAGAACAACATCCACTTTTATATTTAGCCACCAGCAGAGATCAAAAAATGCAGTTGGAAGGATAATAGCGGGGAATTCTAGATCTGCCCAGAGCTATGCTTAAACTTGAATTGAGTAAAAAGCAACTTCACAATCCATTCCAGCAGATGGAAATTGTTAGAGTGGGATATACACAGGTGTTCATCGAAGTTGTTTGCTTATCAAAGTGGATTAGACCAGAACTTTCAAAAACAACTTCCAGTACTGCAGAACCCCTTCAAGGGAGTATCATCCCAGAGATATTCTTCTAAAATCATCAATCTTTCATTTAATCATCTATCATGGTAAAGATGCTTGTCTTGCACAATAGAGACACTGTTCAAAAGTAAGCAAGAAGTTTTATTTTCACTGAAACAGTTCAAAGCCAGATGAAAACATCCTAAGGGTGCTACAAAACCCATTACTCTTAAATCCTAACAACAACAAAAAAAGATTTATCGCTTTCCCAATAGAATCAGTATTTTGTGGTTACAGTCAGAGAGTTGGCTGTGCTGAACAACTATCCCACAGTGGGGACACACAAGGTTATAGGAATCAGCATTTAGTCCACCTGCAGAACATACTTCTCCTATTCTTGTATTGGAAAGTAACAGCTTTCCCTTCCATTCTTTACCATATGCATTCCACATTAAGAACGTCACCATTCAGACAAACCAATTAAGCAGAGAAGAATCCTTTTCCAGAGAAAACATTCAAAAAATTACAACACCAAACACTTTTTGACTCCCAACTTACACATCACAGCCCCCACACAACACAGTCTTGCCAAAACCTATAATCAGTACTAAAACTAGCTAAGCCTTTTCTCCTACAGACTTTTGTCTCGTGGCTAAGTGAGCTTTTAACTAATTATACTCCAAGTAGTATGAGTGCACCCTTTATTAGATGTCAGAGAAGCTACTTATAAAATAAACTTGATTGAAAAATCAGTTCTTATGGTACTGATATTATCCTGCACTCTTCATCAGCAGGATCTCTCTTCTCTGTCTGAATGCCTTCGTTACCTTGTACGATCTCTGAACTGCACAAAATATCTTCTGACTAAATTGGAAGGGCATACAGTGCTGGCAACCCTGGCATATAGCAATCCTGCAACTGTAAATGAAGGACGGAGATTTGTGGCCTGATACAGGACCAGGAGGACAGTCTGAATTGCTGTCTTGCTTTTCTAGTAAGCAAAGTATACTCTACCTAAAAAACAAACCCCATCCAAACAGTTTCCACTCGTTCTCCCCCCAGCAAATCTAAACAATATAGCTTTGGCAAAAAAAAAAAAAAATAGCTTCAACTTGGAGCAGGTCAGGAAGAAAAAGTGTAGCAGGATAACTGCAGATTACTACTCAAGAAACCTAGGTGGACATCTACTCACTAATCAGACAAGCCAGGTCTCAGCCCTGAGAACCTAACTGCAAATCAGACAGGATTAATGGTTAATGGCTGAAGACTTCATTTTGGCTAACTTCTATTTGTCAGCCAAGATAGATTATATAGACCAAATGTGCACTCTTGCCTCCTCCCCCAAACAGCAATAACAGAATGCTCATCGACTGTGTGCTACAAATTAAAACTTTACTGTGCCCCAGTAGTGCTTCCCAGCGTGCTAACGCAACCTTTTCCTACACTGTCACTGGCAATTTTGAAAGGACTATTGACATTTTAAAAATTATAATGAGGTACGGGTAATTAGGAATGGAATCAGTCTTTCTGAAAAGCCTACATTAAATATTTACCAGAGACTTCACCCTAGTCAAATTTTACTTCATAGTAGTAACTAAGACATTGGCAGGTTTAAGACCATCTTGAGCTAATTAAGGTCTACTTCAATCCTACGCTACCAGGCCTTCTATTATCGCTACTTTTTGGAAGGTTGCTTTGTTTGTTTTCACTGGTGGCATTTTTTTTTTTAAATGTTCATAATTTCAAAGTATCTTGTCCCCTACAAAGTATGCAAATTTCTCTCACCCAAAGTTTAAGAGAGAGTTCTTTTTTCAGAACTCACTTTCTCCAACACTGTCAGTCTATTGTGTTTGGGACATCTCGTAACAGTTTACTTCAGTGCATAAAAGTGGGCTGTCACACTGTCTGAAAGGCTCTGCAGAAGACACTGCTATATCCTTCTCTTCAGTTATGTGACCCTCTGCAACTTTCCAACTTCTGCCACTTTCTTTTGTAAGTTAATAGTCCATGCTCCCTGAAATTTATGCCTTGTCAAGAAAATTGGACAGAATAAAGCTGTCTACTTCAAGAAGAAATTGCTCTTTTGTGCCATTTCATTGCCTAGTTAATACCAGAAAACTGGAGTGAATTATGGCAAATCTTTGATTAATAGATTAATTTTTCAGGGACTAACATGAAGGATAGGAGTGCCAGAAGAGGTTTTTGCTCCTATACTCCTACCAACATTAATAAGATGTCTGAAGGTCATCTTCTGCATGATGCCAAGTGCCTGCAGCATGTGGTAGGTGAAAAAAAAATCGTGTTTTTCAGATTGATCCTGCGTGATGGCAGTGCCATCTGTCAGCTAATGCTGGACAAAACAGAATAACTTGTACGCTTTCACGTATACTATCAGATTCTGGTGAAAAAGGCATGAATGTGCCCACAATGTGATTGAGGTGTCTGGGGAAAAAAATATATATATACATATATATATATATCCACAAATAATATTAGCACAAGAGACACTGTCCTGTCTGGCTGTGATAATTAAAACTGAGAAAGCAAAAGTTCTCCTGTTAGTACAGAATTTGCACCACATGCATTTCCAACCTGAAATGCCACAGTTTAAATAACCTGGAATATTCTGTTGTAAAATCAGTCAATAACATTTTAGATTTAAAAAAAAAACCTTATTTAATTAAGAAGCAGGTTTGAGCTGTAAGAGACAGTAAAATATATTAGAATTGAGGTATTATTTGCATAGGACATCTCAGCTGATTTAAGTTTTTGTTTAGAAATTAATATCCTATATGTTAGAATCAAAGACATGAAGCTGAATACTTTTTCACTGTGCAATGACTGTCAGCATGAGAGAAAAGAGCATCAGTTAGATTCAGTCTTTTATCTCACAAATTTGTCTTATATCAGTAATCAGGAGCCTCTATTCTCACAAACCACAGGAAAGAAGTAGGTACCTATAAAGGATACCTCAAAGCACCTGTATTGGACTTTTACATGAGCCTGAACTGATCAGTGTCAGGCTCCTGCAGCTTAAGTCCACGCCCATCTCAATACAATTCAAGTTCTTCAGATAGAATAGGTGGTATTTCAGCACCCGAATATAAGAATCTAATGCCATTTTATACACCCAAGGGTATACAAAGCATGTATGCAGAATTGTTGGGTAAGTTTCAAGGCATCCGGGGCCCTCACACCCTAAAAAAACAGCCACAAATCTGGTTGATTATGTTATTTAACATAAAGCCAGGCAGCCATATTTAGGCGCGTAATTCTCCTCTACAAAATTTACACTGCAAGTTAACAAATAAGCAATTATATAAAAGAAAATAGCATGAAGGACTGATACAGTTTAAGATTTCACTTCTGCAATGCTGAGCCTTACAGAGCAGAAAAACAAAGCAATCCTAACCCCAAGTAAGAATTATTACAATATTAAGTTTTTACTCTTGAAAACAAACAAGAATTAAGTTAGTTCTGCTTAAGAATATGTACATAGAAGATACACAGTGAGCCTCAGCCCACACTATTTCACTTCTTCTGGAATACCAGCTAGGATAAACAGGAAACTGAAAGCTCCTTTTATGCAACTACCTATTCCTTGCAGGAGGAATTTTCAAATGTTTCCGATGTTGAAGTGAGAATCAAAACAAGCAAGGTTTTTTCAGAAACATGCAAAGAGCTGAAAGGAAAGTATGTAAATTTGCCTCTTCTTAAAACTTCTCAGTGATTACAGGTTCTCAAAGATGCTGGTGAGAGATCTTGCGGGCTACAGAAACCTTGCACAGAGCTAGCACTGTTACTGTTACATAGTTATATAGAGATGCAAATGGGTAGAACAAATATTATAAAGACGTTATCAAGCTTCTTGAATCCAACTGAAGTTCAGGTTCAGCTATTGAGAGGAAAAGGAGAAAAAGAAAAAAGGGTATCTCAGAGGAACAGTGATCTGAATCAGGAAAGCCTACACTATGTACCTAACAGTTAATATCAACACCCCACATGGAGCGTACACAATTGCTATTCTATGAAGACTTTACATGTCTGAAGGTTAAATGGGTCATCTGTGTTGATACCTACCTGTCAATTGACCCCAGCACTTCTGCTGCTAAGAAGATGTTTTACTACTGATGTTTGTCACAGGAAAAACAGACAAGGCTCATGTATGAATCACGCTACAATACTGCCACTCTGTGGGCTAAAGAGGTGATGGCTCTACCCTTTCCTAGCAGGGTCGAGCAAAGCAATGGGTAGTCCATGCTTACCGATTTATCAGGACTAATTCTACTCTGCTATTCAAAGGGAAACTAATGGATCTCAAATTAAAGCACTCAAGGTGCAGTGAAAACGTAAGCTTGCCAAGATGCTAAGTTCTGCCTCCCAACATCTGTTCAAAGCACCTGTTGACTCAAAAAATAAGCAAAAGAAAAATCTCCTGTGACACTGGATGCCCAAGCAATCCAGTTATAGAACAATTAAGTGACAAACGGACTAATTTCTCAACATGCAAACATTGGTCACTTACAAGCATCAGGAAACAAAATTTTAATGTAATGATGTGTTTTCACAAGTAACTGCTATTCCATGTGTGAGTGTAACTTCACATCAGCACGCAGCTTTGATTCGCCTTACTTGCGCTTGTCACTGCTTGCCTTCTCAGAGATGTTTTGCAACGTAACCACCTCAACCACGTCTATGGTAGTGGTGGGTAAACACACAGGTGGGTTTACAACTAAGCACTTAAATCAAAACTGGTGCTGAAGAGAAAAAAAAAGTTTATAACCTTTGTTTATACTCAGGTTTTTCTGCCAAACATCTACTTTCAGACTTTTGGTTAGGACAATCCTGAAGTCTTGCTTGCTCACAGCCACATCTAATCTAACATTACTGACTCAGAACACATGAGGCAGTTACTGTTCTGCTCATTGAGAACCAACTTCTCTTCCCATTCCTGTTTAGGAATAACTGAAAGACACTGAATATGTAGTAAGCAGCACTTCTATCCTTTGCCTAAATAGCATTCTGGCACTGAAGGCTAGAGCAACTACACAGCAGTACCTCCCCTCGGAGGGCCAGTTTTGACTACAGGAGATGGGACAAGGACTGTTGGAACATAAACTCAACCTAGAGTTACATAAAAACACATTTTATACTTGTTTGCCGTTTGCAATACAGTACTTTCTTGTTAGCATGCTTACACTGGCTTTCAGTGAGCCTTGAAATTACAGTAATACAGTCTGACTTAGATTTTAAGTTAACGTATAGGAAAACATCACTTTTACTGAGTAACAGTAGATAAACTGACCTCTTTACCCAACCTCTGGCTTGTAGTTACGATTTACATAAACCATTTTGTTGACTGCCTTAGTAACAGATTGCGGTAGATCTAAAGCTCAGTACAGAGATCAATCATCAAGAACAACCTGGCAAATTACCTAATTGTAAGAGCGTCTCATTTAAGGGTCTTTCATTCCACTGTAAATGGTGGAGCCCCTGACAAGGCTACAAAGATTCAGCAGTTTAATTCCTTTGTTCCTAGAGTATTGATTTTATAGGGGAATGATAAGAGTCCCTTAATAACACACACTGTTCACTACTACATACCATCAGCCAATATCTTTTGCCCCAAACAGAATAACCTGAAGGATCCTTTCTGAAAGGTGAAAGTCTGTCATAACGAAGTCTGTATTTTATAGAAATCTCTTTTAAGTTATTTTCACCCAGACATTTTAAGCAATAGAGAGATGATAGGAATACTGTGTTTTAGGGAGTGGATGCCTGAATTTCCTGAGGCAACTAATCCAAAATGTTCAGAATGCTGCACTGAATCAGTCATTTCACCACACGTTCTGCCTTTTTCTCCTGAAGTTCAGAATTTGCTTTACTTATACTCTGTCTAAAGCATTGAGGTAGCCAAGGGGTTTTTGCTCAAGGAAAATAGATTAGAACATATCAGGAAACAGCTTAATACAGGTAAACCCTTTAGTTATTACAAATGCAATAAATTCAGCCTCTGTGAAACTTCATCGTAGAGTTACCAAAAGGTAGATCAGTTACCCTAAAGCTTAAAAAATGTTGTGCCTGCAAAAACTGGAAGCCAGTTTCTCCTTAGGTTTGCTTCAGGTTGGGGATTTTCATTCTAGTTTCAGCGCGTGCAAAAGATCTTAATATAAAGTCCTGGAAGATCTCCTAATTAACTCAAAGTCAGTGCTATTTATCCAGTTCCACATACCAATCAGTGTTACAATAAAGGCCAATGCCAGCACCTGAGTACATGTACAGTTGAGGTACTCTCTTCATCCTTGCACAACAGTCACATCTTGCACAACTGAAATATAAAAGGGTAATGTGGTCTGCTAATTTCATGATGAATATTAATACATAACTTTTGAGTTCATGCAGAATAGTTTTAAGACAAGTGGAACAATCTTCAGTTGACCTAGAGTTAAGTGTATTTATTTATAGAAAATGACAAATTCAAGTCAACATGAACTAATTAAACTTTAAAAAGAAACTGTAAGAGAGGCAATTTTTTAGTAATTGTAGCCTAAAGACTTACACTTACTTTTGCTTTTGATTTCCCAGCTGACTCCAAACTTCAACTACAAAACCGTCGAAATTTTCATTCTAAAAAAAGGGATTGACAACAATATACAGTTCATCACCACGCTTATTCATTATGCTTGCAGAGATAAAACAATATTGAAGTACACAATTACTTTAGCTGTTGTAGCAGTATTACAGATAGAGCATGCTTCATATTCTTACAGCAGTTTCATCTCAAATGCATCATTTTATGAAGAAGTCAAAGTGAAGCACAAATTATTTAACAAACATGCAGAAGTTGAAGATCTCTATTAGTTATGCATGACTGACTTCTACTCTCACAGGATAAACCAGTATCGGATTGGGAAAAATGCAGCCATTAATGAAAGATGGTTGTTAAGCAAATCATTTGAAACACATTTACATGTATATTGGGAAAAAAGTCATGAGCTATTGACTCTAAAGATGAAAATACTGAACTAGAAAAAACATGATTCCAAACATCTCCAAAATTAATCAATCTTATGAAAATTTATTTATTGTGATCGAGGATATCGCTGGACTTAAGCACCCTTTCCTTAAGAGGTTAGTTGTTACAGAGGTCCTAAAACTGATGAGGCAGTTACAAATTTTAAGAAAGTATTCAGTTCACCTCTTCATCCATCTTCCTCTAGAACACAGGAGATATATTTACGTCCTGTTGCAAGGGAGAATATACTTATTCTGACAGTAATTAGGCAGGTTTTCACAAAACAACCACTAAGTTGAATGTCTCTTGGGTGCTGTTTGTCCAGTTCTAGAGGCATTGCTCTGAAGCATTAAGCTGAGGGGATGCAAAGAAAGTCTTAGCAAACAGTAACTGTTTCTTAAAGGAAACCCTCTCTTTCTCTCCCTGGACTCTTAACTGTTTTATCAGACAAAACTGTACAGTAACTGATATCTGGCAAGTTATTCTTGATATTAAAAGTGACTCATTATGTCTAGAACACTGAGACTGAACATATTTGTGTAATACAGAAAACAGCACTCATTGCACCCAAGATTGTTTTGCAGCCTCTCAAAAAGCCCACAATAACTGTTACTGGCTGTTTTGTTGTCTTTCTTTAATAGAAATTAAAGAAATTACTCTGTGCACTAGGTGACCTACATGAGAAGTTTATTAGCTATCCATTACTGCTTGGATGTTATTCAGCACATCAGTTGGCTGGAATGGGTTTTATCAATTACAATTTACAACAGGCAGAAGTGTGCAACTGCCAGTAATAATAGGTTTAGTATAATCAGACTTACGTAGTCTCACTTAAGGCTTTCAGTTAACTGTACTTAAGTATTTCATATATACAGGAATTGAACACATACTAGAATATACTACTGAGATTCATGCCTCATTAGTGTTTTGAACAGAATTTTATTTTGTAAGATACAAAATTGGAAATGAGAAAATACATTTTATATAAGGAACCAGCAATCATCTCACACTGTTTCAAAAGCATTGTTAAAGTCTTTTTTACCTCGGCTAGCAGAACCATACTCTTGGAAAGCTCTTCTATCTCATCTTCACTGCCAAAAACACTCTCAAAGTCATTGTAAGTCCAGCCATCAAACAAAATTCTAGGCACTATCAAGCAAAGAAGTCAATCAGTTGTGAGGAACAGAAGTACACTTCTACAGAAGATACCAGCAGGTAAATCACCAAACAATATATCTCATAGCTAGGATTGTTGCATTTTTTTACTCTAACTTTATCAGCACAGAAAAGTTGACACCACAGAACATTCTCCTTTGTTTTACGGTTAGTTAAACATTAATGAATAGCTAACTGATGCCAGTTTATAAGAAAAGATGCACTTAAATGATCACCGAACTATCAATTAGGGCGCCAAATAGTCTTAACACCAAAATGAAGCAGTCATCATTCTGGAAGTTGTGCCTCTGTTCTATCACAAGAACAGCAAGGTAGAAAAGTTCACCTCAAACTCTAATTTAGTCTCATGTACACAGCCCCATAGTCAGTCTTTTGCTCTTTTCAGGAGCCTATCACAAAGTTTAATTTTGGAAAAAAACAGGTGCTTGAGTGTTTAACTGCTTACCTATCTATAATTAACTGCTTTTACTTTTCAGGCACCTCTTTTCATATGGCTATGCTAAGCTCCCTTCTCTCCAATACGCCTGGAACAGTCTTCTTTTGCTCTGCTAGCAGTAAAAGAAAAGTAACAAAAACAACACATAAAACATAGGCTCACCTATTTTGATGTTTTTGGAGTTTTTTCTGACATCCTTCATCCAGCCTGTCAAACAGGACCAAGAAAACAATTGTTAAAACATAAATATGTTGACAAGGACAACACATTTTGTAGCTTTCTTCAAATAACGTAGCATAGTTTCATTATATCAGTCTTCCTGCTACAGACTACTAGCTCACAAGCAATGCAGAGGAAACAGCCACTGATGCACAAAAATTGAAGCTATTTGCCTCCACCATAGCATAACTACCACTTACGACAACCTTGTAAGAGTCCTTTCCCAGTCCCTCCTCTTTGCTGCTTACAGTTCTGTTTCATCGTGGAAAATATCTTACTGCTTACTGAGAACAGCACTTGTGTAGTCTCAGGAGGAATACAGTTTTTTTGTTTATTTTTTATGTTAGTTGGGTTTTTAATTTGATTTAATTTGATTAATTTGATTTGGTTTTTTTTAACGAGGATGGTACTTCCAAGTGTCCTATCCACTCCCTCTTGGTAGTTGTTGCACTAGAGTGAGTTGGTAGGCACTAACACGGTAATAACAATACTCTTTACAGCTCTTTAAAATGGCATTTTACAGACGAATGTTTCAATCAAGTTCAAAACCCAACTAATTATTTAGTAAGAGCACACTATATGAATTCTGAATCTGCTGCAAGTTCCTTGACAGTGGAGAAAATTCTCTTCAGATTAAATTTATTTTTCATCCCCCAAACAAACTCACTCAAAGGGCTTTTTAGTTTGTTTGTATGGTTTTTTTTTTTTTTTTTTGCAAGAGCAGAGGGAATAAAAACAGATTAAAAACTGCACAGTGCAAACAAAAAGGACTATTTCTGTCTGTACAGATTCTTTGTCTCTTCCTTTTTAAAGGGGGCTTTGTAGATAGCCTGCTGTCTTTCTTCTTATTGTTCGGACAGAAACTACATGCATCTGTGGAAGCAGGTGAGAACAGAAAAGTTCACTGTGTAAAAAACTTTCCAAAACTAGGAGATGAAATTACTCGACAATGAGAGGCAGTGTGAAAAATGCACATGCGTGTATTAACTACCCATCAGTTTGCAACAAGAACAGTGATCCTATTTGTAATCCATATTCAAATAAAAAGGAAATCCAACCTTTATCTACATCATGGAGCCCAGTGAACTGGAACCTCTCCTTCCCTCTCCTTCTCACTTGTAACCAGACTGGTGAGATCAGGGTAAATTTGTTTCCAAATATTTTAGCAATGTCATAGCCATGGCTGTTCCACTTGCAAAAGAAAGGAGAGGGAAAAAAGTGAGAGATGACAAGCAAGACGTACAATCCACTTTGATTTTGATCAGTAAGAACTCTTTAACACAAATGTAGTCACTCGCTAGATCTCTGTTAGTTTGAGAAAACCTTCTGCAGCTTTATTTTCGTTTAAGTAATAAAGCACTTATAAAACTCTCATAGCTACATGCATGTCAGTCTTCAGTTTGTGCAAATTCACCCAAACTTGAGGAATTAGCATTTAGATGTAACAGATTTGAATTTACAAGGTCTGCATTTACGTTCAACAGAACTTGAGAAAGCTGGAAGTTTGCAGGATACCTATTTCTCTTTTGAGCAGTGCAAAAACAAAACAAGAAGCGTTGTCTAAACAAAAGGAAGTAACATTTATTATTCAAGAGAGGACGCTTTGAATAGTAAGACTGGATAGCAAGATATCAGTATGACAGCAGCATAAAATTTTTACTGTTTACTTAGAAGGTTCTACCAACTTAGAAGTTGGTAGCTGCATAATATAAGGGCACTTAGTAGTATTCCTGATCTGAATTTACTGCAACTTTACATGGCTCATTCAATAACAACAACAAAAAAAAACTGTTTTACCTGGTGAGAAAAACAGTATGACCTAGATACAAGACCACCTGAATCTCAAGAACAATCCTCTGAATACTTGACTGCAGACTAAAAGTTCCAAATACTATAAAAATATTTTTATAGCAAGATTCCAGATTAGTACAGTCTACTGCATATTCATTCAAAGCACCAACTTTATTCGATTTACTAACTCACAGGAGTAATATATCCCAGAACATCTCCTGAGAAGTGTCTTTCCTTCATCTTCCTGGAGCAGTAGCTTCTGTGTTCCAGTATAATATCCTTTGCCTTTGGATCTGTAACTACCAGTCCCCGGTCCTGCACAGTTTTATCAGAATGCGGTGTCTGAGGGAAGACAACAGTTTTTAGAACCAGCTACTTTCAAGAGCAACAGCCCTCAAAAAGAAGATATCAACACTAAACTCCGACTACTCTTTTTAAATCATGTGAAATATTTCGACTTAAAAAGGAAATAAGAAAGAGCTTGGAAACAGTTTGTCAACATCAGTAATCTTACTTTGTTTGCAAGGAAAAGAATAGAAAAAAATCAAGTGATAAGATTAAAAAACATCGTTCACCACACCTGATGACTGGTACATTCATAACATAAAAAGCAATTCTGCAAGAAGTTTTCAACTGCTGAACTGCACGTTTAATGTCACACTGAGGGTCAAGGACAATCCCTGGCCATTGGACACATTTTGACGTTAGCACTTTCTAAACCAAAGTCTAGCACAATTAAACACGAAAATAATGCAAAAGCAGAAAAAAAGAGCACCTCTTAAATACTATTAACGGCCAATCCTGGAAATCCAGGCACAAGTTTTGTTTGAAATTCAACACCTAATCATTCCTAAAATTGAACAAGCTAAAGATCCAGTTTATACCCCACTATTTTAGACTCGCATAAATTAGGATATCCTGGGTGGGTATCAATTTCTGCTCTTGCTAAACACAGCCGCTTAATCTCAGCTGCTACAAATTCTACAGTACTTGACAACAGCCTTCTTACTAGTTGTCAAGATCTGTGCAAAATAGTGCCTTTAAGTTTTCCTCTGCACTCTAGTCACTGCTTTCTGGCTACCTCCAAAACAACAAAAGCTGGTGAAGAGCTCTTAACCAAGATTTCAAAGAAGACTTTTAAGCTGGACATAGGCTAAGTATGTGCATTGTGGTCACAGCTAAAGTTCCCAACACCTTTCTTATGGAAGATGTGCTTGAACTACAACAGCACAGGTAGATTTAGCAGGAAGTCAGGAGGCTAATAAAGCCCACATACTAAGCAAGTGTGCACGGTAAGCATATAGAAACAGGGTAAGGCCTGTCTCAACTGTCTGTATTGCCTTTGCACCTAGTAGTTCTAGCAGCACGCTAGATTTTCTTCCTGGCAGACACTGAGCAAGCAACATAAACAATGAGAAACATATCTGCATAATGAAGGATTACCTGTAATTTGAGGGACAAGATTTTGAATAGATCATTTGTCTACTTTTTTTTTTTTTAAGTGCGCTTAGCAACATGAAGTACATATACTTGGTATATGCACTGGTAAATATACTTCCATGCACACCCCTTCTCCGGCACTGCTACGCCTTCTTATAGTTTTGAAAGAAAACACGAAGGAAACAAGAACATGCTCAGCAAGTTAAGAGAGACTTCAGTATGTTCAATCTTCTCAAATTGCTATGGGACTCTGAATGACTTCTGCCTTCAAAGGAAAACCCTGGCTCACAAACTCTTCAAACTCTCCTTTCAGAATAGAGTTTTCCACTGGCAACGCTGAGAACGCTTTCTCTGCCATGTGTACATGACCTAGCACTCTTGGCCAACAACAATGCTCCCTCAACTCCCAGTATAGGGATGGAGATATGCCTCCTTTACATGCAGGAGGGGACAAAAAGTTCTTGCTTCTACTGCAATCTTATGCAGCGTCCATTGGAGATGAAAGCTCCAGAAGTCTACGCTGTATTGGTTAAAGGAGTGAAGCATTTGTGAGACTCGGAAAAGATGAAAGAAAGGACAATTTCATGTAGTTTCATATGTGACAATAAGCTTCAATGGAAATGTACTCTTGTTTTCGACACTTTTTTTTGAAAGAATGCAAATACCCTTACCATCTCTCAAAGTTGAGTTAGATCACTGTACAAGTTAAATAAGATGAGTATTTCAATTATTTAGCTTACCTTTTCTTCCAGTTTTTTTGTAGCAGCTTTCTTTGCATCTGTTTTTGACAAGGTACCTTCAGCTAGCCAGCAAATCACGGATAAACAAAGTGAGATACAGAGAAACCTCATAGTGTTTCTCGAGTGTCAAGCTTTTCTTGCCCCAGAAATAAAAGGGTTCAAATCTCTGCAAACAGAAGAGCATAACTGTATAAGAGAAATTCAGTTTTCTTGTCTAAGAAACATCAATTCTTTGTCTCCTTTTCTGCTCTATAGAATAAGACTTATTAATGCAGTTCTGTTTAATAATACCTTTGGCTGGGCAGCAATATAGCAGAGTATTTTAAGAGATTCTTAGATGTATCAGAGGGAAAGATGGTGAGATGCTCGCAGCTTTTCTTTTAAAGAATTCCTAAAGAAACACAGGGTTTCACAGCTGGAACTGAGATAAATGTCTGCTGCCCAGAATAGCACAGCATTGACTTTTCTATAGCACACAAGAGATACCACTGATCGTGCCTAATTCAGTCAACAAGACACAGGTTAAATAAGCATCAGAAAAAAAAAATATAGCTATACACTTACAGCTACATACCTTTATTACAATAAGCAAGAATTTTAATGAATTCACCAAGATGGTGATACAAACAGAGCTGAAAAATCTTTGACAGTTTGTTCCAGCTCCAAATACAAGTACTGAGAACTAACAGAGAACAGATCAATTCAGTGCTATTTGTCTGTCACAACTTAGTTCTGTCAGGAGAAAAAAATTACCAAAAAAGTTAAAATATAGACAGAGAGACTGTTTTTCAGCCTTTCCCCATTCGTGAGTTTCATTGGTTTTCCAGATCCAAGAAGTGGATAAGATGAAAAAAAAAATACTTGGCATTAGTGGAAGCAGAGTAGAGGAAATTGAGGGGGGAGTAATGTGCTGCTAATTCTAGATGTCCTATGGATCACAATGGGATTTTCTTTCATGTAAAATAAATTAGTTGCTCTAGACATATATCTGGCTGCTTCTCACAATACTGAGATCCTAATGGAGAAGGAAAAAAGTTAGCTTTCCCATAAATGTCTGAAGTTTTGTCAAATGTAACCCCCTGCTCTAAACTAAAACAGAACAAACTTTCCTGTATGACTCTGAAGAACTAACTTTTCTGCCACTCACTTTGAAGACTCACTAAATCACTCCTTCAAGCTATGTTTACAAGACTTGTTCTGTTGGTAGCCATATGAGATCAATCCTGGTAACGCTGAGATGAGATTAACAACCCAAGAAACTAGCGTATTTGGACAAGGTTGGTGTAGCAGTGAGTCTCCGAAAAGCCGAGAAAGAGATCTCGCAGGAGTTGGGCATCCTGCGCTAAAACAGAGGCAAATATGAGACTAGCCAACAAAGCAGGAGAGTGATGGAAGAAAAAGTGCTTGAAAAAAGTATAGTGTCACTAGCACCGAAGAACAGACAGCATCAAAGCTCTTGTGTACAAAAGTACTTGAAGACTTTAATCAAGTCTTAAAAAGAATGCAAAAGTAAAAGCCGCAAGTCTTCTAATATCTCTTGGATCCAGAGGGCAAGGCAAAAGCTAAATTAGTATACCACTTTAAATTTCACTATTACTAGTAGTTAAGGTGTTGCTCTTCTTCTTTGCCTTCAAGGTCACTAGTACTTTTGTTTTCAACATCCAAAAAGATTAGACAAAGGAAGCTGCTCTTGATAGCATCTACTCTGTTCCATCAAGCTTAGCAGGATCTATAAACTATTACAGACAGGAACAGTTGAGAGCCTGAACAGTCAATACAAAATCTTAACAATTTGGACAGGATATCGATTCTTCCAGAAGCTGGTATATATTGATTTGGAGGTGTTTGATTTTACTTTCAGAACAAATTAGCAGCAGCATTCACATTCCTAGAAAGAATTTAGCATTTAACAGCTGAAGCATACAAGTTTAAAAAACCACCACTGAACTCCGATTAGAAATCAAAACATGTTGATTTCCTTGATCATAACGATCTGGCAATTACTGTAAGCCAACATCCATGCCTGGATCTACAGAAAGTGCAGAGTCTGTAGCAATGTTTTCTGCTAGTGACATTCTGCCTCTTGGTAGGAACCTTATTTTATTAACTTCTTCTTTAACAACGCAGCAGAATTACCATGGCACGGCCCGAACCAATGGTTGAGCACCAGGCGAGAAGGCGTGGCTAACCCAGGAAGCTCAGGTGCAAGCAATGCACCTGAGTGACCAGAAGGGGTGGAGCCTGGATCCACCCCTCCTCACCCTCATTTAAGGATTAGCAGCCGAGGGAATAGCATCTCTCTAGATAGACTGCACTTCTTTTAAGCTGTTCCTGGAAGGGGTGAGTTAATTTTCCTTTATTATCTGCTATTGTTCCATAGTGCCTGTATCCCATTTGAAGGCACTGTTGTTACTTTCTTTTGCCATACAAGCAATATCAGTGAAAGTTATGCAGACAGCATCATTTTAGCACCTAAAGATGAATAAATCAAGCTTTAAATGCTCGGTATGAGAACTACAAGCGCAAATTTTAAAAGCTTTTCAAAACTAGATGCCCATCAAGTCTTTCCTTTAGCAAGCCTCTAACATTTTATTATCCTGATATTAATTAAACCCCGGAGTCTTGTTTCTTATCTGCAGTACTGCAACACGCAAGGAAAACAAAGGTTTTAATTGTTTTTTTTTCTCTTTTTTTACACATTGGTCCAAGGCCTTGGTAGCTCTCCAAGCCAGGTGACAATCCCTGCTTAATGTGAGCCTACCCATGAGGTAACACATCCAGATATTTTAATGCTGTTTTGTTTAAAAGAAATAAAGAGCCTGGCAAAGACTTACGCTGTCCAAAAGAAGCAGTCAAAAAACCTAAACAGTCTTGGGGATTTGCACAGTAACTACTTGGAAACTATACTGGGCAATGTGATCGAGCTGTGGATGTCCCTGTTCGTCGTGAGGGAGTGGAACTAGATGACCTTTAATGGTCCCTTCGAGCTCTAAGGATTCTATGAAATCAGAATGAATGCTTGTAAGGCACTCCTGAAAGTGAGCCCAAGCTATAAATTGTTGAGGTGTGTGCTTGGGGGAAATGGGGAAATAGTAAAGCGAAGCCAACAAAAGCTCAATTCAGGAGTGGAAAAAAGAGTGGAAAATAAGCCTGTTTCTAAGCTGTGTTAAAAAGCATTTCCCTACTCTTCTCAGCTGCTCTATTTTAACACTAAATATTGGCTCCCATTCTCTGGTGATACCAAAGCTTTCTCTTTCACGTCAGAGCCCTCCTGCAGGCCAGCACAACCCTGCAGGCTCGGTCTCAACATGCCCCGCAGCCGCGGCCTACCTACCCCGGACCAGCCCCCGCGGGGCCGCCAGGGTGCCCGTGCGGTCCATATCACCGCATCCCAGCTGCGGGGCAGGCCGATATACCCTAAACGGACAGGACGCTGCACCACCGCCCGCCTCCTTCCCTCCCCCGGGAGCGCCGCTGCCGCCTCCGGCAGCGCCAGCCCGCGGCCACCACCTACCGCCCGCCGCCGCCTCGGAAATGGAGGAGGGCGGCACCGCCCCTGCGCCTGATGGGAGGCGCTGAGGAGGCGGCTGAGAGCGGGTCGCGCCATCATGGCGGCTGCTCCCTGATTAGATGCGCGTCCCGCGCCTCCTCATCAGCCTCCTGCTCTGCGGGTTGGAGGTTGCCCGGGTGTTCACCTGCACCTGAAGGAAGCAAGCGTTAGTTACGCTCTTGTTGAGCTGCAGATAAAAATGATGGTGTAGGTGAGGTCTGAGAGGATCCGTGTGTGCAGAGGGAGTCAGCAAGTCCCTGGTGTTGGAAAAGGAGGTGTCAAACCGCGAATGGGTGTTACAGGCTTTAAAATGACAGCTTGTGTTTTAAATTGAGACTTTTACCTTCTACTTTGACCTTTTACCATGTGTTTCCACACGCAGCATGACTGCACTGCTAATATTTTCATGGCAGTGGGAATTTTGATGTAGCCCTGTTATTTCATGGGCTGTTTATAGAGAATAAATACCAAATGTGAAGACTTGATAAGTCACGCTGGAAAATCTAGCAGGTTTAGGCCCACCCTTCCCAGCAAAAGCCTTTCTAGACCTACTTTTTGCCACAGTTAGAACTTCGTGTCACTTCCCAGAAGCAGAACTGAAAGATTTCCTCATCTGTCCTTCAGGTTTTTTTTCCCTCTTGTGTAATTAAGATCTTCATAAACATTATTCAGCACTGAATCGAAAAACAGAAGTGCTTTTCCTCTGAACACAAGTCAGTGAACTAGATACGTGGTCCTTCTGGCAAGTGCTGAGTACATGTGCTCTTTGCCTGCACCCTAAATCACACAGATATAAATTGTTGTGAGGACTTCAGAACGGAAATAGATGTTCGCTTGCATGTTTGGACCCATGCATTTGCAGACTAAAAAGTAGGAAAAGGAACGCCTTATCTTGCTTTTTTAGTGCTGCTGAAACAACTGAATCCTTCAGCTTCCACTGAAGAATTGGTTCTTTTTTCTTCAAAGTATTGCTTAATAGGCACGCTTGAAACAGTGCATTTTCATAGATAAGCACTCAGAAATTTATGAGGTGCATGCTTGCTGTACCTGAAGTCATTTCCAATCTGTAGAGTACTGGATTTTTTTTATTGTTTTGTAAAATGCTGTTCATCTCTCACAAGCATTAAACATTTCCAGGATACGCTTTTCAATAGCAGGAAAGACAGAGATAAGGCAGGAGTATGAAAACTTAGGTTTGTTTCCAGCAACTCCGTAATGAAATCTGTCGTTTCCTGTATCGCATTCCTATTATGCTATCCTGTTGACTCTCTTGTACCCTTCATGGGACTGAACCAAAGGTTTGCTGCAGGTAGCTGGCACTGTGCATGCTGCCTCTGAGGGAACCTGCAGCTGCCTGTAAGGGAATCATTGGTCTTAACTTCTTAACTCGTAGATCTAAGGGTACGTTGCCAGGTGCTGGGGAGTTCCCTCAAAAGACTGATATGCTGCTACGTAAATCCAAAAAATAAGGGGATCTTTGTTTTTATGTACAGTACCATTCCTTTAAAAGAGCACTGCCAGACACCTGGGGGAGAATAGAAACATGCTCCTTTCCTGGGGAGTAACTGCATACTCAGCGAAGAAAGGCTTGGAAACAAAAATGGTTTCTCAGCAAGAAATGAAGCCTATAGCTCCATTTGGAAACCACCAGCTTAAGAGAAACATGACTACGGAAAACAGCTAGGAAAAAACCTCCTACAAGCTAGAAGGAATAATACAGAATTGATTGCAGTGCACAAAGTCACCCAGATGGCTGTCGTCAGTCTACCAGCACGCAGGGGGCAAGGGTGGCTTGTTTGGAGACTTTTTTTTTTTTTGCCCTTATTTTATCTTGTCTGCTCTCTTTGAGTTTATTTTAAGCTTAAGTATTCTACTTTACATTTTTATATATACATGATAGAGTGCAAAACCCTTTTGGTCATTGAGTTGCTCACTGTAAAGACCAGATTTTGACAAATCCATACCTAGAAATTTAGATAGGCTTCATGATAGAGGTGTTCTCCTAGCTTTGCACTTCTTAGTCTTAAAAGCAGCGTATCTGATACTCTTGACATGGCAGAAGGCATTACTGATAAACTTATGCTCTCCATCAATAGATGATGAAATTTAGATGTCAAGTAGATTAACATGATTGAGTACACGTGTGTAGGAGCCACAAATTCTGTTTTCTCGTTAGCTGTTTTTGCTTCCAGTATGGTTAGAATGACCACAAGGAGGTCATTCAAAGAGGGACGAATCTGTCAAGAGTAACAAAGGGAAAATAATTTACTTTTTCTGTGTAGAAATTCATTACACAGGTCCAAAGAGCTGGCAACACGGCTCTATACCACAGTGCATGACTTCATATCCTAAGCACAAAGCTGTCCAAATTATTCTGGAGTGTGATTTTGGCAGACACTCAGGGCTGAGGAGTAGCTGTAGGTGGCAGAATAGCTGTGGCAGTACTAAACACAGCATGGATGGTAAATCCTGCTGGCTGTTGGATGATTTCGGGTGTTGAAATTCCTGATAATGATATGTAATCACACTCAAAAATCAATCGCATTTTGGCTTTAGAAACCAAATAGGAAGTGAAACTGTGCAGAGCACTTAAAGCTCCAGAGCAAGAGTTAAACTCTTTGTCTGTAAGCTACCATTCAACTCTTAAGTTTTAGGGAGAAAACAAATGCAGTGGAAGCTGTAGTTCCTATGAACAGACACTCACCAGATGAAACCAGACAGTTGAACAGTATTAGTTTTATGAAGATCAGGCTAATTTTTCAGTCTTTTGTACCAAAGTGTGTTGGAATTCTGAAAAAAGATTAAAGCAGTTTATGGATGACACAGGGAAGAGATAAACATCATGGATTTGTTGGCAAACAATTGTGCTGCAAAACATTTTGCATAATAGGAATTCTCTTGAGACTACTGCCACCTCAGTGCTGATTTTACAGTAATTGGAGATCTCTTTAAAAATCTGTAGACGTATGGAACAGATGAAGTCTGGTTTCTCACAGACTGGTATTTTGTAGACATCAAACTCAAACTCGAACATTCTCCTGATATATCAGCTAGTGTGTTTAGTAAGGAATTATGTCTGGTGTGAACTCTGTGCTCTCCAATAACGCCTAGGTTCACATTACAAAATTTCTGTCAGGATGCATCTAGAGATCATTACGGCCTCTCATTCCTCTAGCTGATTATTTATTCACCCGAAATTAGTATCTTCTCCCTGCCTTCTGCAATTGGCTAGTGAGCTCTTGATTAAGAGGAAGTAGAGGCATACATGCCTACACATTCACTGTAATTGCACAAGTCTTTGAGGCAAAAAGAAGACGGAGTAAAAAAAAATGCATGGTAGAGACTCAGAAGTCAGTAAAAAGAGGTGAATATAAAATAACTACATAATGCATAGTGTGTACTGAGTGAGTTAGAAATGAAATAAATACTGAAGAGTTCCGAAGGAGTTCTCTATTTGTGTGTTTACTCCACTTTTCAAGAAGAGTTTTCAACTGACACTACCATAGCTATTCAGCTAGCAGTGTTTAAGCTCCCACTTTAAAGGTAGTTTTAAGCATGCCTGCACAACTTGCAGCTGCAGTGACTGGAACACAGCCAGACAGGACTGATGCACTTGGCCTTTAGGTGTCACTCTGCTTTTAAAGAATAGAAATTAGTTTAACACCTTATTTTAGCTAACTCAAACACAGATGTATGTTTGTTTCAGAAAAATCCCTATGTAGTGAAATCTTGTTTTCTACTTCAAAGGTGGATTGTTGTTAAGCATCAAAATCTGATTGTAAAGCTATGAAAGAGGACAATTTTCTTCATGTAAGCCTCTACATGTAGAGAATATGTATCGAGAATGATTGTGCACAATTGCTATTAGTATTCTAGATCTACCACACCCAAGAAAAAAATGGATAAATTGGTGACTACTAGATACTGTCATCTTCTCCTTGTAATAGATACACAAAGAAAAAGCACCGGTGTAAAAATGTATCCTGAAAATATGCAGAAAAGACCCTTGAGAGATGATCTAAGCATATGCATAGCCATTACCAAAAAGTATTATGTGGTACTTTCTATATGAGGTTAAAGTGTATCATTATTTGGAGGTGCTGAAGCTTTACAAATTTAAGATGCAAGCTTTAAATACAAAACATAAAACCACAGGAACAAACTACCAGGGAAACAGTGAAACTAGTGGTGTTAGATAAGGACTGTGTGCCTTTCTGGAAGACAGACTGCAGCTGAAATCTTGTTACTGGGCTCAACTCAGGTGGAAAAAAAAAAAAGGAAAAACATAAAGGTGTAGGTGAAAATAAACAGCTTGAAGGATGCAAGAAAACATTAGATGAGTGATCTCCAGTATTCCTTAATGCTTATAGAGGTCATTATAATCCATTAAGCATGCTAACTATTAGCATTATGACTGAACCTCTCAACATACTGTTGTTTAGGCAGACTAGACCAGTTTTGCCACCCTTTGAATCTATTTCCAGCTGATGAGATTAAATGCTCTGTGCAGGCCAACCTCTTTGGCTCATTTAAGGAAGTTTAACCTTGAAATGTTTTCCATCTCAAGAGGAGATGTGGTGTGGGACTGTGGTGCTCTGCATGGTCATGGCCTTCAGCAGAAACATGCCTCGCACACCTGCCTGCCTTGGGAGCCAGAGGAGTAATGTAGAGCCACACATAATGCAGAGCAACTGTATTGCTCTCACAAGGGGCATGAGACATAGGATGGCTCTGCATATGCTTTTTGGGCTTGCAAATGTGCAAAGCGAGTATGCAGGACTTGTGAAAAAAGATCTCTTCGCTGCTTTTTGGGACCTATTTTGAGCTGGAGGACCAAGGCGTGGCTTCTTTCGGCCTACTCTGGGGGAACCATGATTCTATGTATCGTACCAGAAAGTCTGTACCCCTTCTCCTCGTTTCACAAACAAGACCCTAGAACAGCAGACTGCCCAAAGCTTACCCATGAAATGGGAAGTTGACTTTGTCATCCCTCTCCTTTTTCTTTAGAGGTCGCATTCTCTGAGGTAGCACTTGCAAAACCCAGTGCTTCTCCTTCAAAAATCAGTAGAATTCTCGGTCGGGATGGCATGGGGAGACAGGGATTAGGCCATCCCTGAGGGGAGGGTGGCTGAGGCAGCCCTACCTCACGCTGAAGGGCCTCCCGCGCAGGCCCCTTTGCCCTGATGTTTGCGACGCGGCATTTTGCCCCCGCAGCACCACGGCCGACCTCCGGGGCCCGGCCTGCGGGCGGGAGGGTGACCGGGGCCTCTGCGGGAGTGGGCAGGGCCGCTGCGGCGCTGCCTCCGCTCGGCAGGGGGCGCCACAGCCTCGCCGGCCGCCGCCCGCGGGGGCGCGGGAGCCACCCCGGCGCATGCGCGCTGCAGAGGCGGCGGCTGCAGCGGCCTGAGGAGCCCCGCGGGGAGAGCGGGCGGCGGCGGTGGTAGTTGCGGTGGTACGGCGTGTCGCTGGGCGGCCCTGATCGCGCGCCACGATGCCGGCGGTGTCGAAGGGCGATGGGATGCGAGGCCTGGCCGTCTTCATCTCCGATATCCGGAACTGTGAGTGGCGGCTGGGGCGCGGCGGGGCCTGGGCTGGACGGGGCCGGGCCGGCGGCTGTTGCGCTTCGGGGCCGGGGCGTCCGCCCCTCATCCGTTCCCGCAGTCAGCTCCCCGGAGCCCTTCCCTGCCCCCTCTGTCGCAGCGAGCTGCTCGCAGCGCTCTCCTCGCGAAATGGCGACGCGCCCCGGGGGGCGGCGGGAGATGCCGGGGGAGTGGGGGGGAGGTGAGGCCGGAGGCTTTCCGATGTGGGAGTGGGGTTATTTGCGTGTGTCTGGCGTTGGTTCGCTGCTTCCTTCTCCCCTAGCCACCCATTTGTTGAGGGAGAGGGGGTCGATGCCCATCGTTGGCGTGAGGCCGGGGTGGGTGGGCTCGTGGCAGGCCACGGGAAGCATCGCGGGTCTCCTCCCAGCCCTGCCAGCGGCTGCCGATGCACGGTGTCACCGCAGGAAAGCAGCAGGCCTCTCAGGGCCGCTGCCAGCTGGGCCTTCGCTGGCCGTGTTTACGCTTGGCTTAAGCCGCCTTTAAAATTCTGGCTTGACGGAAGGCAGCTCTTGGGATCTGCTTGATGAAAAAAAGAATGAAAAGGGCTGCCAGTAGGTGCCCCCTAAGGGATGAGGATGCGACGTCCTTGGGTAGGGCCCTCTGTAGGGAGAGGAGGAGGAAGCTGCTGCTTGGATGTGGGGGATGCGAAGGCTGAGGGGTACTTGGCACCCTCCCCTGCCGTGGGAATGGCAGGTGAGAGCAGGTTAATATTAATCTGAGTTAGAGATCTAAGTGTGCAATGTGGCAAGAATTGCCCAGGGAAGGGCTAAGGTCGCTGTGGTTGGTGTGATGAAACGGCTATATGTTTTGTCCACCTGCGTGTTTCTAGACTACTTGAAGCTATTTTAAAAGGAATGGCACCGAGGTTTCCTCTCTAAAAGGTGAAAGTGAATTTGGAGACTGTTTAGTGCAAGTTATGGTGGTCTAACTGGGCTTGTATTGGGATAACAAACTGGCTTGGAGAAGGCTCCAGCTTCAGAGGGCTTTGTGCTGATGACTTTGGAATTATTCCAGAAGTAACAGAAAAGGCTGCAGAGCAAATCCAACCAATAACATGACACCTCTTAAATGTGCAGTTTCCTTCAACTAAATTCAGGTGATTTGGACTTAGTCATGTAAACAGGAAACTTGAATGTAAAATTCAAGGTCCTGGATCTTCTTAACAGAGAGGTTTTCTCAACATTTTTTTCTGAATTGAGTTGCAGATCCTTTGGTTTATTTTATAAGCCTTCTTCTGCACATAAAAAACATGTTAATTCAAGACAGCTTAAATACTGACTGGTTGACCTAGTTGTTTTCTGAAGGTCTACCAATACACTACTATTGTATGTCAGCTGCATGTATAACGTAGTTTCTCCTTATCATAGAATTTAAGACTCTGTCACTGCTGTAACTCTGGTGTTTTGGGATGACTTGTTCCATCCCTTTAGCTTGAAGCACTGTGATTTTATTCTTCAAGTATCTCTTAACGTCTTGCAGTTGGTTAACATGTTTCTCCTTTCTTGTATTCCCTTCTACTGAATTTCTCTGAGACCAAAACAAGCTCTGGGGTACCTCCCCTCTGTTTAAGGATGTAGAATAACAAGGTTGGAGGTAGAAGGATAGAGCAAATTAACTACTGATTTCCCCACAGGCTTTCCATTGTGTAAGCAGTGAAGGAGCTGATGGAACAACCATCTCTGTTCAGTTTGGATGACAAACCACACATGCTTGCAGTGTCTACAAGAGTAGCAAAGATGTAACTCATCTGTGAAACAAATAAAGTGTTAACCCTTTATCTTTAAAGGTACGAAGATGGTTCTGGATTGTTTCATAATGAAGAAGGTAAACGCATCTTCTAAATCTAAATAGTTGTGAAAGAGCTGATAGGTCCCACCAGTAGGTGATCTATGGTAGCTGTCCAGTGGCACCTGAATCTTTTCTGTTAAGGGAGCTTCGAGTGTTGCCAGCTAACCATGGGCTGTTGTATCTAAGGTTCTCAAATATATTTAAGAGCACTCTCTAGAAGCTTTGTGCTTTACAAGCACCGGTATTGGCTTGAGTTCCATCTTAACCATTTCAGAGTAGATATTTGTGAAGAACAAAAAGAAACAGCTGCTCAGTTAAACGAGATCTTTTGACATTTAAATTAGGAAAATGTCCCTGTTCTGGATGGGAGGGAAGCTAGACACCAAGTGCAGCTCGTAGCCTCTGTTCTACCCTGAAGAGCAGACTAAACAGCTGACATTTGTACTGATGTGAAAAATACCTGCCAGCAGTCTCAATTTTGGTCTTAATTTTGTCTTTGTTTGAGTCATTTATCTCTTTCATAATACTGCCATATATGCCTGAAGTTTTAAGTTGTCTACAGCCCCTTCAGATTATAAGTAATGTAATGTAAGACTTTCAGAAAGACTACACAGATATGATGCAAATTCCCTAGTTGTTGCTGAATATTGAAAATGTAGATGTATGTGAACTGTGCTTAGGTGGATGCAGAGCATGTGTTTCCAAGGGAACAACGTAAAACTTGAAGGAATACTTACATAAATATAGAGCTTCTCTCTTTAGAAATGCTTAATCGTACATCAAGTTTTATTTCTTGGGCATTTGTACCCACTGTGTCTGCAGCTCTAAGCAACATGTCGTTCTCTTACAAGTATGTTCAATTACTAATCTGCGAGTAATGCTTGTCTTGGCTATCCATTTTTACAAGTCTATTACAGAGCTTCAAAGATGATCTTTGACAGTGATTTTTGGTTCTTACGACTGTAGCTGGCTGCAAGCAAATAACAGCTAACACTGCCTGTCTGTATTTAACAGTTAAAAGTTGTCACTCCTGTGTCAGCTAAGCATGTTTTTGGCACCTGAGTTATCTGATTATCTGATAAGCTTCTTGATCTATATATTAAATGCATGTAATTTTGAATATAAGAATGACTTTCTATGTGATTTTTTTAGAAGCCTGCTTAAGATAGGCTGGTTTCTCAAGTCTGTAAATTTGCTTTTTTTTTTTTTTTTTCCTCCCCAAATTAAAGTATAATGCTTGTAGCAAAAATTATAAAACATTTTTTAAGGAACAAAAGAGATTCTTCATTCTTTGACTTTGTTCAGTTTCATAGAGGCTAGAGCGCTGACTGACTTTTTCAAAATGATATTTGTGTAAGATATATGAAGAGAAAACATTTCAAGTGAATTTTTAAAACCTAAGTGTAGGAAAATGATTTCTCACCAGGGCCTTTTATTGAGGGCACTTTCTTGCTTTAGGCTATGTATGTACGTTGCTGAGAAAATAAGAAGACACGACTGTGCTGTAAAATAGATCGTGGTGGTAGTGGAGCTCAGAAGCTCTGAATTGTGGTTCAATGGAGTGCCATCCGGACTTAAAAGTTCCAGTCTGGAGAAGCCCTTGTCACTGCCTCATGAGCTAAAGCCCATCCAGGTTCTCTATGTGATATGGATACAAGCTTAAGAAATGCTTATTTTTAACTGAGTTATGTTTATTTTTTCTTGTGCATATATTAGGAAATTGCTAAAGTGATCTTGCTGATGCAAGATGGTGTTTTATAAGCTCTCTTAGCTGTCTTTGCTAATGTAGCAGCTAGATATATCATCCCAAGTCTGTTCTTTTTGTGAGAATGGCTTTCTGTTTGTCTGGTGATAAAGTTCTATGTCATCTGTCACTCAAGCAGTTCTGTTGTAACAGCATTATTATCTGCTATTCACTCTAAAAACTAGGAGAACTTGCTTCTCTGTGTGGGTTTTTTTCTTTTTTTTTCCTTTTTTTTTTTTTTTTTTCTGGGGATGGTGATGTAGAAATATGTTTAATACTATAATAGAAACTACTGCTGGAAACACCATGCTCCACTGTAATATCAGGAAGCCATCTACTCTTGGGCTGATGAAATGTACCTGTATAGAGGCAAAAGCTTCTTTTGCCACAGGACTGTGGAACAAAAGTTGTTAATTTCCCTTGCTGTTCTCAATGACTGTCTTACCTTTTCAGTGTCACTTTGGAAGCTGAACGGAGGGAAGAAGGATTCCTTTAGTTCTTCTGTACCAAGATACAGTTCCTTTCCCTTTTTTTCCTCAGATGATACCTAGCAGATATATTAAACAAAGCTCTACCTGTTCACATAGAAGTTATTTCATTAATTCCGATTCTTACTGGATGGTAAGAGGGAGAAAAGAGAAAAGTAGATGAAGATGATAATTAAAAACTGAGAGTTAGGATCTTTCGTGTAACATCCAACTTCTCCATTAGACTCACTGGAATAATATAATATCTGCTAAATTTGAAATCCTTTGGATAAAGGCTGCCCATCAGGACTAGTAAAAGGAAGTTAAGGACTGCTGCAGAGAATATTGCATTAGCTGCATCTGTGAATGAGCTCATATAGGATTATTTTGCTAAGGTTCCTGCAATAGTCCATTTTAGACATGATGGTTAAACTGGGAGAATTAGAATAAGCCTCATGCTCTTCTTCTGTTATTTGAATGTAAACTAAGGTAGAAAAGAGTCCAGTGACTTGTATTATCTCAGTGCAAATACTGCCTTATCCTGTTGAAGGGAGTGTAACTGTACGATGTAAAAATGTCATTGAAGGGAGTGATTACTTAAATGCTGATCAGTCAAAGAAGGAGGAAGAGCTGCTTTCCAAAACAGCCTTATGTTGCACTTCTGCTTTTGCATATTGTCACAGCTCGAAGCTTTCTTTTGATAGGAGTCAATGTCTTCTTGCCAACTAAACTGCCAAATGGATGTTGCAGTTGTCATAAAGTCACTAAGATTCGAGCTTCCAGTAGGCTTTCACTTCATATGGGGGAATATCTTAATGCTGGGGGAAAGTCTTAACGCTGGACCCTACTACAGAGTGTTTTTCTTAACTTGCGGTGCCTATTTAGACAAAAAAAAGCATCCATGTTGAACGCTTAAGATGATTAAACTCATACTGAATTACAGCAACTAGAGCATCTGAATTGTAATGGGATTTGGAAGCTGCTGTTTGCCCTCTTGTATCCCCTTCCCTTTCCTTACAAGGACAGGGAGTTAATAGATGGCTGGATTACAGTAATGCCTGTGACTTCCTGCTGTTTCGTGGGAAGTGTTGTTATAGTGACAAACCTTTAGCAACATTCTGAAGGAAAAAGTTTTGTGCACATTAGTCCACTTAATGTGCAACGTATTAGAAATGTGCACTACCATGTTCTTCAATGTGATCAGTATATCACTGATCTCTTTGACTGTGGTAATATATATCTGATCACAACAGGACGTCCCAGAGCACAGCAGTTTTCATCTGTCTTTGTGCCATTCCAGACTTGTCTTTCTGGAGGCTGGAGAGAAGGAAGCTTTTCCTCTGATTGAATGGATCTTGTGAAAGGACAGCATCTACTCCCATTTTTGATCATATCAGGATTTTATCTCTAAATCGTTGAGCAAAAAGCTTCTTGTTCTGCAGCCCGAAACCGGTCAGTTTTAGAAAACGAACTGAAGCCATACTAACATCTTGCAAGGGTACAGTATTTTTCAGTAGTGTCTTTGGATTAGGTGCACACTTCTGCTAGTTTAGTCAAACGGAGGAATTTATACAGGCTAGCTTGCCTAAAGCCAGGCACGCAGCAAACAGACCACTGCGCTGCATTGCTGTGTAACCTACCTCCTTTCAGCCCTCTCATCTGCTGTGCTAAATAACCAGCTGTCTCGGAGATTATGGAGAGGTGGAGGATGGATTTGGTGTTTTACTTCACGAAGCTAATTAATTATGTGCATGGGACGTGGCTTATCTGTACTATAGGGCTGTAACATGATTGTCCTGCTGGCAGGTACAAGTAATAATGTAATATACTGTATATAATAAAAGCAATAATGTACTATAACGTATATCCAAGTACTGTAGAAGCTCTTTCACAAATGCAAGAATATGTGTGATTAGTTTTATGTTATTTTGTGTGAGTGTTTGCATAATTTTTGCTGTAGAGGTGCTAGTGTTTGTTTTCAGTTTGACCCCCCTCTTTTAACCAGTATCTTTCTCTGTCCCCTGCCAGAGCAGAGTTTTAGGATACAATGTAGTCTTAACATCATGCTGGTAACCATTTTTAGCATTAGGAAAGGCAAGTGGATAATCTGATTGCTTTAAGCTGTCTGAAGTGTGCTTCGATGGTGAATGTAGTGAGCTTGCTCTCTGCTTGGTCATGTATTCTGCTCTCTTCTGCTGGCATTATCACTTATGGTAAAGCAGATTGGACTTACCACTTGGACACTAAATAAACCAAGCTTGCTTTCAGCCGTATTGGCTCCCTAATTCTCCTGACCTGCAGCAGTACAAGGCGGTAGCCAAAATGTGTGTGCTGGGTGAGAGCAGTGCCAAGAACAGTCTGGAGTTGCTGTCTTTCTGGAAGAATAGCCTTGAACCGAACTGATTATGAAACTACATCAACGTATTTTGCTGAAAAGAAGCTAGCTACCGTTGGACTATGGAGTCTCTCCCGACTAACTCACCAGTCAGCCTAGATGCTCCAAGTGGAGAGGCTAATGAAAGCCTAAGATAACAAATGAGATCTCAAGTTTGCAAAACAATGGCAAGATGCTAACCCCGTTAAGCAATCTGACAACTCTGAAAGAACTTTAAAATGGAGAACTTGTTTTGAGTACGAACTCAGGTGTTCTTCCTAAACAGATGTTCCTGGCCACTAGAGTTTGGAGTGGAAGAGGTTGCTGCTTTTAGCCTTGGTGGCATTTGTAGTACTGCTTTCCCAAACAGAAAATGAGACTCGTTGTGCGTTCAAGTCCTGTTCAGTAATGTAATGTGAACAGAGACGTGTGCTGTTGGACAAATGGCAGTGCCACAAATAGAAACCGGCGTTACTCCTTGCCTTTGAGAAGCAGGACTGAATACTGGCAGGCTCTTTCTTATGCTAATAGAGTCTCCTACCCAGCATGCTTTGTAGCTCTTCACGCTAATAATGGCACATCTATAATCACAGGATAGTCAGGTGGCCACAGGGCACTTAAGGCTACAAGGTAACACAATGTAACAGTTCTAACCTGTGCACTAATTCAAAATAAATGAATTAGTGGGTGAGCTTGATTATGCTGGCTGCTGGCCATAAACAACTCAGAGCCAGGTGAGTTCTGGAAATATTTCAACTTTTTTGAAGCAAATCTTTTGCTGTAAATGTTGTCAATACACCTGTCTTTTAAAAAAAATCTTGCCTGCAGAAATCTACTCAGTTCCACGTTTGCGTAGACTTGTATAGAACAAGTGCTTCTCTTCTCCTTTGGGAAATAAACGTGTGGACTTGATCACAAATATATTGTATATTCTGATATACAAATATCAGAAATATAACCTCTCTGTGTTTGTTTATACAAAAGCTAAGAGCTCATTACAGTTCTGTCTAATTGGGAGGGATGCATTTTGTGCATCAGACTTGACTTAGGCATTTTATAGTTAATGCAGCAGCAAGTTAATCCTGCTGGAGCAGATCACCATTTAAATGAGCCACAAGTAGCCCTCTAATTCCAGCCTTGAAGTACTTGCTTAGTCTTGCAGTCCTGCCGAATTCGTATTGTAGTGTGTCTAGAATGTTCAGGTGAATGGACACAAGAATCCCTTTCCTGTAACTTTTCTGTTGTCTCATTTTTCCGTAGATTTTAATGCAAAATACCAAGCTTAGACACATTGATGTTACTCGTGCAGTACTGGAGCTTTGACTATTGCCTGGATTAGCAACAGGTTAAGGGTAGTAACTTATTCCCCAAAGAGCTGGATGACTTTTGATGTTCAGTAGTCTACCTTTGTCAAACAAGATAGTAATTAAAGATAAGAGGAGAGCACAGACTAAATTTACCTTGCCTAATGGAAGCAGTGTGCAGTACAGTGGAGTCTGAAGCATGGCAGTCTGCCAGATGTAAGTAACTGCTTGCTGAGTGCCTTGGACCATCTTGTGGCTAGATATCTACTTAGG
Source organism: Numida meleagris (assembly GCF_002078875.1). Lineage (NCBI taxonomy): Eukaryota > Metazoa > Chordata > Aves > Galliformes > Numididae > Numida > Numida meleagris. Next base: position 15,295,988 of record NC_034414.1, on the reverse strand, counting down.
TACTCATCTTGGAGAAGACTGACAGCAGTCATACACTGTGGCTGTAAGTATGTGTCTTCTACAAAACAGCTGGCCAAAACTTACTGGCTTGAAGTCACCTCTTTTAATCACTTGCTATGGATATTTAATCGTAGGCATACTGAGCTGGAGAATGTCAGGAAGAATGAAAGTGAGAAGGATGTGGCTTTGATATAATCTTGTCCTACCCATCTACCCATCAGTTTATATAAATTACGTGACCTTTATGAAGTCCCTCTAAACTGAATAGCTTGGCTGCAGCATGTTGTGTTGGAGTACAGCTCTGATAGTTTCTTAACTGCTTAACAGACTGGAAATGAGACCGATGGAATGATTGCCTCTGAAACAAAATGTAAGGCTGGAGTTCTACAGCATAGTTTCTCTTTCAGCTGTCATCAGCAGTGGGCTTATCTTCACTTTTGATCATTCTTGAGGATGCTTAAGTATTTCTAGAGATGACAAAATCAAATATCTAGAAATTCTTCCGTGAGTGTTGCTGAGTAATGAGGACAACTTGGTTAAACGTTTTCTTTTGCAGTGGAAAGGAAGATCTGGCTTCCTTTTTAATGGGAAGGAAGATCTATCTAAAATTGATGCTTATTCTTCTAATTTGTTTTTCTTTTCCTGGTACGTGTAACAAACAAAAACTATCTGTCACTGAGGTTTTATTGTGCTTTGTCATCTTTTCACTTGAACATTAAGTTAAGTTTGGATAAGATTACTGTGCAGTGTAACTGTTGGGGGCTTCAGGAAATTTTGTGTCTTTAAAGATATTTCAGCTTAATTTTAACTACATGCTGGTGCTGAGAGATCTTTTCCTCGACTCGGGAATGGCCGATAGTGAAATTCATTCATTGGCTTAAAAATGTAGGCCGTTTTAGTTGCACTTGAATAACGCAAAACAAATGTTGAGGGACAAAAGCAGATCTTTTCATCTTGTTGTTCATCTAACAGCATTGTTGATGTCAGTAACTCTGAAGGTGACGTTTGGGATAGCTGTTCAAGTGGCAGCTTTAAAAGAGAAGGCAGTTCCTGCGTCTCCTTGCCGCGCTCCATAATGGCTCGTTCTAGACAAGCCTGCAGCACCCTGTTAAATGAAACTCCTAAGATGTTAAGTAATTTCTTTATTATTTCCAGATGCTTTGTGGATGAAATCTGTGTAATAAGGAGACGACTTAGGACTTAATCATCCAACTTTGGTTTCCAGTATGTGGAGTTAAGTTTTTATCACCAGCTGGTTGCTATGGGAGCCGTGTTTTGTCAAGCCCTCGGTGAGATTATGTAGTGCATTCAAAATAGAACAGCCTGCAGGAATTACTAAAAACAGGCTGGTTTTATGTTCACGTACTATGCGGATTTATGACTTTTAGAGAAACTAAAAATTCAGACTTGAATTTGCTGTTTCTGATGGGTCTTCCGGGCAACTCACTGTTCCAGCTGTGTGCACAGGGGGTAGGATTTTGTTTATTCTTTTGCTGAGGCTGCAATCCATTTCTATCAAAGGATGCTGACTTCACAGATTCCTGAAGTATTTTAGTCTAGCTTCCCCTAATGCTCTGTTACTTTCTTAGGACATAAAGAACCCGATTTATAGCCGTAACCAATAATGCGTGAGTATAATGGATAGAGAAGTCTTCGTGCTTCAAAAAGGAAAAGCTTTAATTTCATTTTGGATTAAGAAAAGCTGAATGAGACTTACATACTTGTCATGCTTCTTCCCTCCCTTTCCATTTTAAACTTCAGTGATTATTGCCACGCTTCCTGAGGTTAGAGAAATAGTTGCTGATACTTGAGAGTAAATGTTTCAATGCGCCTCACTTGCAGACATAGCCTAAAAATACGGAGCAAGGACCTAGCTTCCAAGCTTAATTAAATATTCTACTCAAGCTAGTGATGTCCCAGACTGAAGTAGCGTTCTCTGACTAGTTTATCTAGACAAAGTACACAGTGTACTGGTAACACCTTATAAAATGATATGCCCCTTCTCTTGGCAGAGGGGAAAATAAATCAGTAGCTCTAGAAATTAAAACTTTATCCTCTGATTTTTGCTATACCGGTGCAGATGAATTGCTGAAAGTAACAAAAGTGTTTTCAGGTCTGAAAAAGAATACTGATTGAAGGTAGCTTAGGAAGCTTGGGAAGTTTTTAACTTTTTAGATTTACATTGACGCTTGCATCCTTTTGGCGTATGTTAAAAAGACTGACTTCTATCTAGTACTGAATTCCTAATGCCAGAGAGTATCTTAGATGAGAACACCGGAATACCTCCTGCTCCTGAACAGGACAAATAATCTTCTCCAATTATGACAAATTGAAAATCTGAAGTAGAAGACACTTCAGGCTTTAGATTCTATCGGTTGTTGTCTGTTTATACAGAGAATAGTGCTGCTGCTTTAAAACCTGCTTGTTACAGGTTGCCTAAGTTGAATTCGAAGAAGACTCTGTGCTGCATGAAATAGTAAAAACTGGTTACCCTCTGTGATCCAAGCAGATGCGTTCCAGGAAGCGAGGGAAGTGAAGGAAGTGAAATGTAATCTCTAGCCTTGTCAGTCCAGAAATGAATTTGAGTTTCTAGGCCAAATTAAAATCAGGGCGTATCTCCAGCTTTATCTGAAAAACAAGATGCGTTTAGATAGCGAAAACAGTTTATGATGCAGAACAGGTATTGTGAATGCTTGAGCCTTGAAAAGCTTTAACATGTTAACAACAATAGATGGACGAGTATGTACAAGTAAGTAGTTTTTCAGGGCTGGGTGTGGGGGAAGATGGTTTTCTTTTTGTTGTGTGGAGTGCCTGCCAAGGCTTCTGACACTTCAGTGACTCGAGTCTATAAAACAATGTCATAGAATGAAAATGTTCATTTTAAGCCAATCTGTAAGCATTTTTGTTAAAATGACAAGGCAAAGTAATTTAGTTGCTTTGATTTGGGGCCCAGCTTGTTTCTGTTTGTATGGTGTGCTGATCTTTCTATGTCTGTAGTCTTGCGGCCGTTACTGTAGCATATTAGTATAAACCAGTTTTCTGCATGCTATGCAAAAGTTGTTTTTTGTTTAGAAGCGTGTAATTTTACTGGTTGTGGGGTTGTTGTTGTTGTTTTTAGGCTAAATCAAGAGCTAACAAACTGGAATAATTTATATTTGGTCTGGCATTCCCTGTTTGCTATTATTAACCTGTCCTGAGTCACTTGTTTCCTTGAGTTACTTGATCAATGTTCATCTGACCTGCTGCCACATCATCTTGGGAATAGAAAAGGAGTGAGAAACAGTTATTGGGTAGCGCAGGAGGTCTGGACATGCAAATGTAGTACAATGTTTAAATGCCCTGAGTTATGCTTATGTGGAAGAAAGGGATGAGACTGGAGATATCGTAGTGTGCCGGTCCCCCTCGTCAAGCCTTGTCACATTCCTTCTCTGCACTGACCAGAGTGGTGTGGGGGAAAGGGATGTGTGAAAGTGGGGCATCTGATCTCCACCACAGATAAGGTTGGATCACTTTCATACGGAGACAGGAAACTTTTGTTCACAGCCTTGAGGCTAAGTACCTGTGACAGATGGTAAAGGAAGCTGCCTTTTCCCGCTGCCACTTGAGATGTTTTGGGAACTGCTGAAAAGTCTGATTGCACGCAGCTCTGCGTTTGTATCTCAACTAGATGAGTAGTTCTGCATTCCTGGAATGGGACTCATTTCCTTCTACCAAACTTCAGCCAATAGAATACGATGCCCCAGCTGGATAATTTATTCCGCCATGCTCGCTCAGACGGGAGATAACTGACTTAGGCTGTTGTAGAATCTCAGTCACCAAAAACCAGAATGCTAGCAAGCAATAAGCATCTTTGGTTTGGACAGTGCTAGTATTACTTGAATAAGATTGTACTGTTAAAACTGCAACTGCAGCTTATTTCTTTGCGTATCTTAATAGGATTAGCACCTGAAAACCTAATACATATTCTTAGAATCAGAAGTTGATACAAAATATAAATTGTTGAGAATGTTGAGGGGTTAGTCATTTAAGAAAATATGAATTGGAAATACTGTTTTCTCAAGTGACTTCCATGGTATGTATTAGAAGTCTAGCAAATATAAGCATATATCCCTTCTGTCTGAGGTCTTTCAGTCTTTGGAGTACTCACACTACTTTTACTACTTTTTAATGCCCATTAAGATTATGAAGATATTCTTTTTAAAGCTGTTTGAATGACTGTTCAATGGAGAAACAGCAAATTGGCTGCTCCTCAAGCTGAGGAGTGCCACAAGTTGCTTGTTTAGATGACTGTGCTTAGGAAGATTCTTTCCTAAGAGCACTGCCAACCTAGTAATCAAGTTATTCTTTTTTCCTTTTCCTCCTCGTTTTACTCTAAGAATACAGGAACTGAGGTATTTATGGAAGTCGGTAATAAAGGCATCTCAGATTAACTACATGAGACTTTCATACTGTCTGAAGTCTGCAAGTAAAATGTTTTGAAACCTGGATGTGTTGTTAGCTTCTTGGATTCTCGTATAAAGCGATGCTTCAGTTCCTTCTATGATGCTTGCCTTCATCCAGTCCTAATGCTGCTTTGGGAAGGGAAAGTAATAATTCCTCCTGATGTTTGTATGTTCATGCAAAGTGATTGGGTGGAAAGAAACCTGAGGTTGGCACGGCTGTTTGAAATATTGTATCCTGATGTCTGCTCTTTTCATTTCAGGCAAAAGTAAAGAAGCGGAGATAAAGAGAATAAATAAAGAACTGGCAAACATCCGGTCAAAATTTAAAGGTAAGTGAACTGACCATTCTGAACTATACTGTTCACTTTCCTCGTTACGTTTTTGTGAGTTTTTTTTTTTCTTTTCTATGTTTGGATTTTTTTGTGTGTCAGTTGCAGACATAAGCAAAATTCTAGAGTGGGCCGTTAAAATAACTGCTGAAAGTGTTCTCTTAAGTACAGAACTTCCTGACTGTCGTGTGACTCAGCCATAACAGAAGAAAATGAGCTACTGTTCACAGACTTTGTAATGCTTTGCCACCCAGCCATGTGAGTGCTCAGCCTGTTTTCTTGCAGAAGACCGTGAGTTAGTTTGAAAAAAAAACATGGGTGGGTGTAATTATTTTCAGTGAAGCAGAACATATTGAAGCATCCCTCCCACCCCCATCTGCTTAGGAAAGTAATGTATTAAACTCTCTTCTAGAAAAGTTTAGATAAGAATGTGTAGTTGATGAGGCCATATTGACCACTCCCATAAATAACAGCATCAAAGGTTATTCGTATGGAACCAAGTGTATGCAGTGATTCATTCCATCCTCATCCTGTTCTAAGAGGCAGCAGGTCACTTCTTAACCAATGCTGTAACTGTATTTGAGTAGTTAAGTTTGTACGTGGCTTCAAATTTTAAAGATTCTGAACGATAGTTGAAATTCTAATGAATGAAATTTCAGCAGAAATGGCTACGGTAAACATTCTGTTTAAAGAGGTACGGGTGCGTGGACCTAGATGAGGCCTTGCCACTTTGGGGTCGTATGTATAGCTTCAGAACCTGCTGGCTTTGGATTAAACCTTTTTACCTTCGTTGTCTATCTTGACCTCGCCTAGCATTTCTATTTGGAATACTAATTGCATTAGCAAAGTCTGAAATAACTTTTCAGAACTACATAGGGATCTGTTGATATTCTTTTAAGTGGTGTGTCTCTTAAGGGTGTATGGCAAAGTGAAATTAGTGGAAAGATAAAAATACATTTCTGTGATTGACTTACTGAACATGTACACTAACTTCTTGAACTGTTTTTCTCTACATTGAGCCACTTCATGTGCAAGGCATGCTAACTGTATCTAGTATAGATCTTGCTTGGAGAGGAAACTTTGTTAAATGCTACAATTTTATGCTTACTTTTACTAGGTAATAAGGTCATGCTTATTGATCATACAGTCGGAACTAACAACCAAATGTGCTTGCTGCTCAGGGTGAATGAAGGCAGTGTCTGATGGAGTCACTGCAGAGTGGACACAAGTTTTATTCTTGGGTTGGATAATGGAAAACTAAGCTCTAGAACAGACAGTGCAAAGCCTCTTACTTATGCCAAAAATCAGACCACCATCAGTGTCAGATGGGAGCTTTGCTGTGAGAGGGAAGTGAAAAATAATTTGACAGCATAGGGAGGTGACTAAATGTGAACTTCCTTTTTTTGTTTTCCCTGGAAAAGTCACTAAAGTACCTCCATTATCCTATGATGAAGATTACCTAACTGGATAAAATACACTGATGCTTCTAAAAGAAAAATTTTATCAACAGAGACATGCGAAGGCTTCTAATGTAGAAGAATTTCTTAACTTTCCTTGAGTGTCTTGCTTTCTGATTAACTTTTACTCTCCCTGCTGTTAACACTCAGGTTTTTAGAGGTGTCTTAATGAGGCCTCCTGCCTTTTTCAATGCCCGTTTTATGGCTTGTTCCAAGTTAGCTCCCAAATTCAATGTCAGCCTACTGCTCCTCACAAGGGGAGCAGAGGATCAGCACTGAGCTCTGCTCCCTGGTGACAGCAACAGGGCCTGAGGGAATGGCATGCAGATGCATCAGGGGAGGGTCAGGTTGGATGGTAGGAAAAGGTTCTTTACTGAGAGGGCGGTTGAGCTTGGAGCAGGCCCCCTGGGGCACTGGTCATGGCCCCAAGCTGCCAGAGTTGAAGGAGCATTTGGACAACGCTCTTCAGACCTAGGGTTTGGATTTTGGGTGGTCCTGTGTGGAGCCGGGAGCTGGGCTCAATGATCCTCATGTGTCCCTTCTAATTCAGGAGATTCTGTGATTCTGTGGTGCCTGCTTTGTGGCACGTAGAACAGGAGAAGTCATCTGGTTAATGAGTTCTGGGAAAAGAAAGACGAAGTTCCCATCAGCCCAATTCTCCAGCCTTTCAAGCTCCCTCTGGATGGTATCACAACCCTTTTGGTGCCACTCCTTCCAGCTTTGTACCCTCTGCAAATTTGCTGAGGGAGCATTTTGCCCCATCACTCAGACCACTAAAGAAGATGTTAAAGGAGAGTGAAGCTAGTCACTGCTAGTTCCTGGCCTCCAATTAGACTTTGTGCCACTGATCATCACTCTTGCAATGAGTCCAAAACCATCAAAACATATTTAAAAAAAAAAAAAAAAAAAAAACTGCCAAATCAATTATTGAGGCTCCATCTCTTTTCTGCTATTGGATTATATTTACTCTTTGCTGTTCCTGTCTTTGTGAAACATGAGGTTCTGTTAACCTCACAGCTAAACGTGCTGTCATAAATGCAATAAGGAATTACAGAAAAGTTTATAATAGCTGTTTAAGTACTGGGTTGCAGGGATGTTATCCAGTTCTTACTGTTTGACTGTGGCTGAGTCCTATTAAGTAATCTCTTCAGGCAGCAGTTAGTATCTCACTTTCTGCTTGCTAGCACAACTCCTTAACTTTATACCTGACTTGAAAAGCTCTAATCGTATGTTCTTCTCTGTCGTTAACGTGGCACAGGGGAGAAGTGATCTTAGAAACTTCCAGCCGTGTAGAACCATGAATCAGGTGATGATCAAAGAGTTGAGGTATTGTCAGTAAAGCGGTGTAAAAACTTCAGTCAGTGTACATGATGCGTAACATCCTTTAAGCATAGTTTAAATGGTTCTGAATAAATATCAGGATGCATTCAAGGGAGTAACTTGAATGAAATATGAGTTAGCCTTCCCATTAAATGATCTTCACGTATACATTACACTGTGGACTTTAGATGTCGTTCAAATGAAGGTGGTAACTTGACATTCTCTGAAGGAAAATGAGACATAAATGTCAAAATTTGGGTGGGTCTGAGTTTGGACAGCTTGTAACTGCTTGCAGCCTTGAGGTGAGGAGGTGATAGCTGTGTATCTTTCTGCTGCAGAAATTCTGTGTGGGCTTTGTGCAACGTAGTTTTCCTTTGCAGATGTCAACATAAAAACAAACATCTTCATAATGTTTTTTTTCCCTCAGTTCCATCGAGATCATTCAGTTTAACCCAATTCCTTTTTATATAGCACTGACCTTTATTTTTTTTTTTTAATGTTTGTTAAATAAGGCAAATGTGTGGTGGAGTCCCTTAAGATGGGATCCCTTGCTAAATAATGATGGTGTACATGGGGGCCCTGTGAGAATTACCTGGCTGACGATGCAGGCGTTAGGCTGGCTGTGTCCCTGTGACCAGTGAAAGATCTGGCTGTAAGAAGCAAGGCTGGCAGTTGTCGCAAGCATGCCCTTGCTTGAGCCCACCATAAGAGGCTGCTAGCATTCCCTTCCTCTAGACTCCTATACAATACATGTTCTGTTGCAGTGTCTAGCCCCCCACCTCATGTAGCTAGCAAGATATTGTGAGAATGTAAGTATTAATACTCCTTGTCTGTCAAAGAAGAAGCTAGTAAGTCTGTTGCCCGCTTTGTTTGGGTTAAGCTGCTATTTAAAATACCCTTGTGCTTAACGGACTTGGATACGGTTGCATATGTCTGGAAAAGCTGTGCTTTTCTTGAATCGATGCAGCGGATGTCGTGCTGCTGGGCTTGGGTCTGGCTTCCGTGCTACCGGCTCTAAAGGAATCCAGAATCTCAGTACTTCAAGTGGCTTTGTCTCTTGTTTCAGCATGAGAAAACTGAGTTGCTAAGGTCAGCGTGTCCTTGACAGTTGCTTCAAACACTTCTGCAGTGACTGAGATAAGACTTGTGCGGTATCAAGAAACGACACCAGTGTAATAAAGCAGAACTTGTAGGAGTTGTGTGAAGCAGAGAAAAAATATTCCGTTGGTTTTGTATTCAGATTACAAGCTGATTTTGTTCCCAGGCTTGAGCCAAACTGGAAGCCTGACTATCAGAGTATTAAATTGTAAAGGAGATCTGCTTTTTTTCAGTGAAAAACAACTGGCTTATTGATTTGTTGCTTAATTTTGATCTCTCAAAGAAAATTTGTGTAATAGCAAAACTGCCCACCTATCTGTACCGTGTTTCTGCAGATGAAGGAGTTGTGGCTTGATTCAGATCTGACATTAGAGCTTAGGCTTTTTTTCTGGTTGCTTAATGAGTTTTGCGTTAGAAGAGTAGCTGTTAGATTTAGATAAGCCGGTGTATCTTAGTTTTGGTTTCTGCAGAAGAACACCCATGTCAGTTTGAATAGATATTTATTTATATAGATAGATAGATAGATGTTATTTTTTTTTTTTTTAAGTTCAAGTCAGTTGTTTTCCCAAGCTCACAGTAAGAAGATCAAGAGAAGCCTCTAAATTCCTGTTTTAAGCAGCCCATCCACTGTTACACAGCTTTCCATCGTGTGTCAGAGATCTTCCATTATTTTCAGTTGGGTCTAGTGTTTGTCACACTGCTTTCATGCATCAATTAGACAAGCAGAAGACAATCTGACAGTAAAGTAAGCGTCTTCACTGACAAAGTGAATTGTTAGAAGCAAAACCAGGCTTCAAATATCAACTGAATTGTAAGGGTGCTCTAGTAATACTGTTTTTGTGGTTGTACGGTAGCTAAATACTACTCTCTCGTGGATTTTATGGGTTGTCAGTCACAAATGTTCAGTCTTTTGTTGAGAGGGTTTGGGCTGCATCACACTCACAGCAAGACAAATCTTGTCTTAACTTAAAGTTTAGGTACATTCATAAGAAGCTTTGGTTTGTGGGCATTAGGCTATGAGCACATCATATGCACAAACAGGTCGCTGTGTAAAGTTACACAGCTGAAGTAATGTAGAGAGAAAGCACATTAAAAGCAGGGGAATACTTAAGGATGTTATCCACTGTGTTTTATATAAGCCACTATCGAAGTTCTGAAAGCTAGAACGTTTCTAGACTTGGAGATAGCGATCAACTGTGAGGATGCTCGTGGGACTTGAAAGAGCTTTCCTGCCCTGTCCTCCAGTGAACGTCCTACAGGGCCGAGCTGCTTTGCAGGCCCCTCTGGCTGGTGGCAGGCTCTGTAGCTGCGTGGCAGAGTGAGTAAAATTGAAAAACAGATGCTGTGTTTTGACTGACGGTCCAAATCGTGGACAGAGGGTGCTGCCTCGGAACCAAAAGGTCTTGTAATGCATTTCTGCCTTCTTTCTGCCATTTTGGAAGGCTGCCTGAAGGAGATCTAGCAAACTAAACTGTTCAGGGAAAGCAAGTAGTCTTTGAAATGCCCCACTGTGCTCAAAACCTGCTGACGTGTTCTGGATCCTTCCTGTTTCTGCTGACTTGATTTGCAGTACTTACAAATGTACGTGGAAGCATTTAAAAATGGGCTGAGTTGAAAGAAACGATTGTGCACTGCAATAAAGATAACAGAACATGCAAAACTTCCTTCTGCTTTTGTTTTTAGGATGTTTGCTTGGATCTGGGAGGGGCTGTACTATTTTAGCCTGTACTTAAGCAGCGAGATTTGTTAGTAGTGTTTAAAATAGAGCCTTTTAACTCAGTAAACGGCTACTTGTCTGGGATAGAATTGAATAGTTAGCATTTCAATAAGAATCTGAAGCAAAGTTTTCTTCAAAACACTGTTAAATTTAGATAAGTGCAGTGAGACCTTTGCGGTGCTTTTTTTTTAAATGCACAGCTAATCAAATGGTATTTAAAATACCATTGGGGAGGGTAAAAAAAAAAAAGGGTGGAAATGACATGGTATTTTTGTTGGGGACTAAAAGCTTTAAAGAGGAGATTTAGTGCCCAGTGCATGGCTTAATTTTGAGGTTTCCTGTTAATCAGAATCTTCACTTTGCCTGTGCTGTGTGACAGAAGCTGCTGAAAACAGACAATAAATATTTTTTTTTCTTAAGGAGAAGTGTTTCAGGAACTGTTACAATGGTGTTTCTCATTAGAAAGAAGCTGCTTTTTTCTTGGTAGTAGGATGGTGGTGTTTTGAGGCTTGATTGCGTGGGATAGTTTCCATCGAAGATGCTTCAGTTACCCTAAGATGCAAGGTCATTGCTAATCTGAGCTCTGAGAATATTGGTATCTTGGAAGAACATAACACTTAAAATACCTGGATCCTGAACCAGAAAAGGAATGGCCAAGTCATGACAAATATTTTGTTGTGAAAGCCATTGCAAGTCTGAGTACGCGTACTTTCATCTGCTTGTGCTTTTCGTCAAGCAGTTGGGTCGCATTGTTCTGTACTCCCTTTTTGATCTCGCAAAGTCAACAGCGCTCATTTGGGAAGATGAGAAGAACGAGGTTTCTACCTGGGACTTCTTTGTATTCCTACACTAACGGTTGAGCAGTCTTGCAGACTCAGGTTTCTTTCACTTATGGTAAAGTAGCTGTGAAGCTACCTTCTGACACCTTCCGTTGTATCTAGATCTCTGAGAGAAGTAATCATGATATTGATGCTTTTAAATGCCCTAGCAAGTCCTCAGTTACGTAGATCTCAGCCACTAGAGGAACACAGACTAATATGAGTTCAGGGTATTTAGTATCTCCTCCTTTGAATTGTAATAGTATCTGACAGTTGGATCCAACATCACCTGTTCTTCTAATCATTTGCCTGGGAACCGTTGGCTTGTCACTGGTTGGCAGCTTTTCTCTGATTAGCATAAAATTAGTTTCAAGGTAAAGCTGCATTTTGTTCATAACAAAAGATCTACTGCTGGTTTAAAAAAAAAAAAAAAAAAAAAGCAAACCACCCAAATCCTGTAAGACTGAATGGTGTCTATAGATGACAATTTAAATGACATCACTGGCTGTCTTACAGCTGCAGTTATGTGCTTAAATTTGGTTTCTCTTTTAAAATACAACTAAATACATGAAAGCTGGGAGTTTCTTTTAAGTAGAAAAATACCAGCATGAAGCCTAGAGAGTCAAAACAGAAAGCAGCCCCCCAAAACATGGACACAGTTGCAGTCTGTACGCGTAACCTTGACTTCTTGTCTCCTTCAATGTGGCAGCATGGTTTTTCTTGATTCAGTAACACTGCGTGGCTTCAAACACGGATGTTAGCATTCATTCCTTCACAAACTGTGAGGTTCGTTTATAGAGGTGTTTTGGTAAAGGTGAAATCTATGGGGACTAGAGATTCTTGCCATGGGAAGTCTAACCTGGTTCTGCACCAGCAGATGAGAAGGAAGGGGGAACTTCTATACTATTAAGACTTTTGAGTCGGTTTTTAATTATGTGTTTGGCTGCTCGTTACATAAATCTCAAGTGATTTTTGTTATTTTTGTTTTAAGAGTGCAGCATGGAGCTTTTTTGGTAAGGGCAACGACTTGGGTATATCTTTTTTCAGCTTCTCGTTATGCGGTGCTATTCTGACTGAACTTGCCCATCATGAAGGAATGCACATTGATCTGACAGGAGTTATTCTGGGCCCAGAATGCGGAGGCTAAGGAGCTTATGTAGCCTTTTAGGCAGTAGCATCTATCAAAATTTTGCTAACCTGACTAAACTTCAGCACTCAAGCTTGTATCATTTAGTGGATGTTCCTTGACTTCCTGATTTAGGACAGGGAGAGAGAATTTTGCAAAAAGCACTTTTCCAAAAGAAAATATTTTTTTAAAAGCAGTAGCCTGCCTGATCAGCTGTAAGCTTCTGTACTGTTTCATCTAACTGGGTACAGAATAAAATGCTTTAGAAGACCTTGCTAACAAGCTTCTAAAATTCAGAAGTACTGCAACATCAATCTGCATAGAACCATTAAGGTTGGAAAATATGACTAAGGGCATCTAGTCCTACCATCAAATAAAAGTGAAACCTATTTAGGATGTATTTTGTTTCTAAAAATGAAGCACTTGTGAGTGCTCTCATTTTACAAACACTTGTATTCGGAAGACATCCTAATGACGCAGCAGGAGAATTCAGAGACTAGCTGATAGCATTACTTCATGGCTGTACTTTAAGATATAGGTGATGGCAAATGGAATTTACACTGAAGTCTTCAGAGTTGATTTTTTTTCCTATATATGATGTATTTCAGATTCCAGTAAATACCTGGATCTAATATGTAAATGCTTTGATTCAGTGACCGCTCAGTCTTTTCATGGTTTCAGCATTTCTATTCCATTAGGAAGAGGTACAAGCTACCTGTGTCCTATGACTGTTCTGTAACTCTCTTTTAATTTCTGTTTAAAGTCCAAATGATGATGTACTTGGTTTTTCTGATGTGTTGATGACTGCTTCTGATAACTTTCATGTTTTTAGCACAAAATGATGTAAAGATTTTTAGTCCTGTTTAGGTCAGAGTGAAGAGAATCTTATGCATTTTATTCACTGTAGAGTGAATAAAAGCTCAAATAATAATTTAAAATATGACATTTGACTACTGCAATCAATTAATTACTTACATTTCAACTGAAACTATAAAAATATTCAGTGATTTACATCTAGCGTATACTTGCATTTCTTGCACGTGAGACAGTACTTCTGACATTATAAAAGCAGCCTGGAAAGTTTTCATTTATTGTTAAGTGAATGCCAAGGCTAATGGTGCAAAAACTGCAATCACCTGACTAATAACTGAATGCTCAAAGGTTTTCTGTTTTATATGGTAATACACGATAAATCAAATGTCAGTCTTCATTACTAGGTACAATTTGTCTTGTTACTATATTTAAGTGTAGTATTAAGTGTAGTATTTAAATGATACTTGAGTGGAACCCTCTCCCAGGGGAGGAGGAAAAGCAGATGTAGGAACAATATAGGCTTAATTGCTTTTCATTTCCCTGTTTTCTAGGTGACAAGGCTCTGGATGGTTACAGTAAGAAAAAATATGTCTGCAAGCTGCTTTTCATCTTTCTCCTGGGGCATGACATTGACTTTGGTCACATGGAAGCTGTAAACCTGCTCAGTTCCAACAGATACACAGAAAAACAAATTGTGAGTAAGAATATTTCTTCAAAAGATGAATCATTCTGTCTAATATCCTGCCTCAGCTGTATAATCTGTAAGGGTTTTCCTGTCCCTCAAGTTATGGATATAGCAGTGATTCTAAAATGTAAATACCTTCGTTCACAAAAGATCTTGTATCTTGTACTAATAAGTGACTTGAGAAGCATTGCAGTAGTGCTTCAGTAAATTCCACAAATTGTAACAGCTAAAACCTGTACTCTGTGCAAGAATGCCATTTTTGTTTGATCACTGCCTTGAGTCTTGCATTCAGATAGAGACAGAGACTTCAGAGAAACGTTAGCCATTGCTAACAAACTATAATGCAAGCATGAGTTCCGCTTTATGTGGTATGTAGTGGTTAGCCATTAATACACGAACCGCAATGGGCAATTAAGCTTTAATTTTCAGAATCTCTTTAAATTTTCTTAAGTAAGGACACATGTATCGAGTACATGTAACGTACTGGTGCCTAAACAATAAGCCAAATTCTTCTTTTGCTTCCCGTTCAAATATTATCCCACTCGCACAGAATGATCTTTTGATTACATGCTGCAACAGATTGATCTGCAGACCTTGAGCCTTCCATCTTTCACCAAGACCCGATAAATAATGGAAACATCAAACTGATTCATCCGCGCTGCATCTTTCTAGCCTTCACTCTAGTGTGTAACTGTATTTCTGCCCACAGATTTGATACTGGAGACACGGTGGGTCTCAAAGTATTCCTTGTGGCATTAGCAGATAGCATATCATGCCAGCTAAAATAAACGTTCCTTTTCCTTTTTCCTGAAACGCAGGGCTATCTCTTCATCTCCGTACTAGTGAACTCTAACAGCGAGCTGATCCGCTTGATAAACAATGCCATCAAGAATGACCTGGCCAGCCGCAACCCCACCTTCATGGGTCTAGCTCTGCATTGTATCGCTAACGTGGGTAGCAGGGAGATGGCAGAAGCGTTTGCTGGAGAAATTCCAAAAATACTTGTAGCTGGGTAGGTATGACACGCCTCCTTCAAATGCAATACTGATAAACCTTTTCGGTGACTCAGTTCAATGGGAGCAGCTGAATCCATGCTTTGAGCAGTGTAAATGGTGAAGGTCGCCCATAACTGCAAATGTTCTGGTAAACCCAAGGATGGAGTTCCTTGTATAAGCGTACAGAAACTACATGAGAAATTAAGACTGTCAACATCTTGAGTAGATTTTTATAGCTTTGTCTACTGATCAAATTTTTGTTCTATATAAAACCACGGTAATGAACACTGAAATGTCTGTTTTACTTCCCTTACCTCTCTTGATGAAAAGAAGTAAATGAAAATAAGTAGGGGCTTAAACTACAAATTTGGTTACAAAAGCTTTTTTTAATAGCTCTGACTTCATAAGGAATGTGCTAATATTCTGTAGAGTGAGTGTTCTTGCCTCCTCTGATGGCCTTGTGAACAGGAGTTCCTGTAAACAACAAGTAGTCACAGCCACTCTAAATTTCACTTCTTATTGCTAAGAAATCTCTGACCAGGCCTGCTAAATGTCTGAAAAGTAGTTAACTAAATTTATTAGAAAGCTTGAGATTGCTGGACTTTTTTTTTTCCTTTTTTTTTTTCATTTTTTGAAACTTTAAAATAATGTGCAAAGTCTAAGCTGTTGACAAGAAGGATGCAATAAGTGATATCTATTTGTGGCAAAATTCATGTGAAACACTTTTGAACTCTTGAGTTTGTTTTATGCTACCACACTTGAACAATATTAATGTTCCGCTGACCTAAAATTTGGGCCAGAAAGAGAAGAATAAGCAGCCAGCACCTGCTTCTCCCTATAAGCCTAGTCTCATTGATGAAACTGGGAGAAATCTATCCCAGAATTCTGGAATTCCGCCTTCCTCAGACTTGAAATTCCCTGTGTTATGTGTGTCTAGAGAAAATGCGTTCATCAGTCATAAACAGAGCAGAGCACTTTCAGCTGAGACTAGTTTGAACACTGAGCTTTTTATCCCCTAAGTCTTCAGGGCTTGAAGGATGTATGGAATGGTCTCATGGAAAATAGGTAACTTCTTAAATAATGAGGAGACTGAACTTCTATTGGGGATGTGGACTTCTCTGAACATTTAACTGAGATTGCACAGTATAGATTGCCTCTTAAAACTTTCAGTGCTCTGTATTTATTTTTTAGCTGTTGTGACACGTGCAATGTACTCAAAACCAAACAAAAATACACCAATTCACTATTCTGTGAAAGGAAGCTCACTGAACTAGAATAGTACTATGCACTATGCTGCTCCCAAAATAGTCAGTTCCTCTGCCAGCACTGTGGTTGGCAAGGTGAATGGACTTGTGGGTTGCACGTTTGGTGACAGCCAGTCAGTTTGCATGCTGCCTCTTGGTAATGAAGCTGTTGAGTAGATGATGATTCATCTCTGGTATGCAGCACCTGTCAGGAGATCCAGCTTTGTTCACACGCATAATGGACCTGAACTGTTTGTCCTGAGTCCGTTTGGAAGAAGCTTCTGTTGGTGACGTTTAGTGAAATCTTGACTCATTGAGGAGTTCTGATGATGAAAGTTCAGCTCTGATGAAAAGTTATGGGATGTCTCCTTAAGTAACGGAATCATTATAGGAGCTACTAGACACGTGTAGTGATGGAGCACTTGACTAGTTAAAATTCTTGGATGAATTTTAGAACAAATGCTGTTACTGAGGAGGATCTTGCATGGCAAACTTGTGTTGGAAAGATGCTCCCTCAAAGAGACTGCTGAGCCTGTGCAAAGAGTAGCGTAATGTTACCTGTGAGTATTGCTGTGACTTTACTATGGGTTTAAAATACGGCGGTTCTGTCTTGCAGAGATACTATGGATAGTGTGAAGCAGAGTGCTGCCTTATGCTTGCTGCGTTTGTATAGGACTTCTCCTGACCTTGTCCCCATGGGAGACTGGACGTCCAGAGTGGTACATCTCCTCAACGACCAGCACTTGGTAAATCAGCTTAGTTATTCTTCTTTGGCTACTCCATGTATGAGTTTACTTCTCTAGAGTCTTTTCACCAAGTGGGTTGCTGTTTTCTTAAGGCAAGGGTAAAGAGATGGAAGAAAAAGTTGTTCTTTTATGAATTGCTGTATATATTAATTTTTTTAAAGCGTTACTTGCCTTAATTATTCTTGGCAAGCAAAAGGAATGGTACGCACAAGTTCTTTGTTTGCTCTGACTGTAATCGTTTGCCTTATGATCCTGAGTCAGATGTATAGATGTAATACTGATTTTCTTAGGATTAAACAGGCACTAAAAATGCAAGGCCTGATTTAACAGTGTTTGGACTTCACTGTCCTGTGCTATCCATGTTGTCATTCTTATCCTGCTGGTTCAAAAAGAAAAGCCTGTTGTTTTAGATAACAGACTACCTTTTTCTTTCTGATTACTTTAGGAAAAAAGTCTCTTTCGACCTGTGCTTTGATTGTATTGGGAACACTTTGGGAACACTTTAGTCTTCAGTAATATAAAGTGTTTGTATTATACAAAGCCCTCTCTTCACATTCAGTTGCCAGAATGCTTTTCTGGATCATCTTGCTTCCTGGTTTTTTTTACTCGTGCTTCTCTTGTTTAAGAAGATAATTTCCAACCAGGCTTTATTTTAGTGCAGCTCTCTGAATATATTTTTAGATGTATTATCCAAACATTAGACAAAGCTAATATGAAATCAACATGAAATGCTCCGCAGGCACAACAGTGTCATGTTGAAAATCCTACCCGGTTTTAAGGATGTATAATTTGTCTAGATGTTTGCCAAATAAATGGCTTTTTAATATGGGTCTTTGTCGTGGGGATTAACTCAGTTTTCTTTTATATTAAAAATAACTGTCAGTGAAAGGTAGTGTTAACAAGCAGCAGCCTAAATTGTTTTTAAAAGGAACACGTGGTTTTGTTTTTCTTTCTAGGGTGTGGTTACTGCTGCTACAAGTCTGATCACAACTTTGGCACAGAAGAACCCAGAAGAGTTCAAAACTTCGGTCTCTTTGGCAGTGTCGAGACTAAGCAGAGTGAGTCCAATGATAACTCTGATAATAATTTACAGTTGCCTAATTTATTCTGCATTCTAGGTCAGATTTATTTAGTGTACCATTAAAACCAAGAGTTATTCAATTTTAATTCATACAGCTAGTTCAGGCAGTGTTTTAACATTTCTTGCTTAGCTGGACGGAAAGCTTAACTTCCCAAACTTTCTTTTGGTATAATCCTTGCTACACTGTAAATGGATGTTGCAAAACATTATCTCTCAGCAGTATGTATTCTCAAGTATCCCCGTGATGTAATTGAGTTTTTTAAATCGTCTTTTTATGTTGCTAGAACACCAGGGAGTACTTGAATAAAAGGTTCTACAAATTTCTGCACAGAACTCTCAAAAATTACAGCCTATGCTTCTAACTATATTTAAGCTTCTTACAAGATGAGTTGTCTTTCTTTTCATACTTCTGAGCTGCCACTGGGTTAATATTCTTAAGTATTTGATATTCTATAAATGGGTGTAGGGAATTAAGCAGGGGCAAGGACTTCAGGGAGAAGAGCAGAGACATTTCTGTATGGATGCCAAGTTTCCAAGTTAGCATCTTCATGCTGGAAAACATATGTTACAGTTTTGTTTTACTGTAGTCTCTTTGAAAGCTTGCAAGCCATGTGAGGACACTACTGCACAGCTGTGTGCTGAGCTTCAGTTTATGTGTGGTCTTAGATGCAAAATCAGAGAAACTTAATTTCTCTTCAAGTCTGAAGATTCTGTGTAATTCTTAAAAGCAAAGGAAGTGCATAGCTGTTCTGTAATGGAGAAGCAAGAGTTAGAATTTCCTCAAGCAAGGCTAATGCCAGACTTGTGCTAACCCTAGAATCAAAGGGGGTAAAGAAATGCACAAAGAGGGGTGCTCCCTCTGAAATCTAATCTAATTCTCGTCACACTCTATGCATAAAAACCTCTTCTGTGAAAGCCATTAGTTCTTTGGTGTGGAGTATGAATGGTAATGAAGGTGTTAGTTCAGTTTGCCATAGCATCTTCTATTTGATATTCTAAGTTTACCTGCCAATGGTCAGTCAAGCATAACACTGGAATCAGCCAATAGAAAGCCTAAATAATATGAAATGCTGAACCAAGGAAGTCAAGCTTCTAGTTAAACATCTTGATGCTATGAGATGATCATCTTCATTTTTAAGAAAAGCAAGTATGCTTTCAGGAAGAAACTCAATGGAATACTTTATTAGTAAAGCTGAATTTCTTGTATTAGATAACCTGATGTTGTACTTGGTAGTATGACAGTTCGCACGTAGTTAAGCTACTTGATTAATCATTTTGGGGGACATAATTTTGTAAGCCTCTGTCAAAAGTGACCTACAGTGTTCTTTAGCTGCTTATCATGATTGCAAATCACTTAAGTAGCTGAAGTAATGTCTGCTTATTTTACAGATTGTAACTTCTGCATCAACAGATCTTCAGGACTATACGTACTATTTTGTTCCTGCTCCTTGGTTATCTGTGAAACTTCTGAGGCTCTTACAGTGCTATCCACCTCCAGGTAATGCACAAATCGCAACAGTGGCCATATCTTATGCAGTTTATTATATTCAAAGAGCTACTGCGCTGTGGTGTGGCCATTAACTCGGAGTGCAAGCACTGTGCCTTAAGCCAAGGGTACTGAAGCCTGTACTTCTGAGTTTTTCAGATTGCTCTAAGCTACATGTTTTATTGAACTATGTTGTGTTTAGTTTTGAAGTGTCAAACCAGTATGTAACACGCAGTAGCCATTTTAAAGGTACTTAACACTATCAATGATATTAAAGCCTTGAAATATATTACAGTGCCGATTACGTTCGGCTTTTCCTCTCATTCAGTAGATATTGCTTGGAATTTTTGATGTCTGTACACTGTGGTTGAGGGGGAGTGGGCGAACGGTTCAACGTGTCAGAATACTTCAGTTTAATCCCTGGGTTTAGCAAGGTGGAAGGCTTTAGGTAGAGGTTAGGGTGTTAAGCAAAATGAAGTTGTCCAACGGCTTGTTCTTCTCCAGAAGACCCTGCGGTACGTGGTCGTCTCACAGAATGCCTAGAAACTATTCTTAACAAAGCACAGGAGCCACCAAAGTCAAAGAAAGTACAACACTCAAATGCGAAGAATGCTGTGCTGTTTGAGGCGATCAGTTTAATTATACATCACGACAGGTGAGCTGGGAAAACAGTTCTATTGCGGTATGACTTTTCTAAAAGAAAAATCATGGCTCATGAACACTGAACAAATTTTTACTAGATGGGGAGAAGCAGAATAAGAAGTTGCTTGCTAGGCTGGAGCACAACCCCTGCAATTGGTTTGAAAGTTAATGAACTGTGTCACTGGCAGAATAGTTTATTATGGCTTTTCTTGCTTTTTTAGGAGCGAGTGTTTTGTGTTGAGCTCACCACTTTAATCCGTTAGATATGATTTGTTGGCAGTATCTGAATTTTCATTTCACCAGCAGGGCGTTCTAGTAGACACCTTCTGAGGCACTTTAAGAAATTTGCACTGCTGAAATAGTATTCTGTATTTGATGTTCTCGAATCTGTTGCTTTTAACCCTTTCACTTTCTCTCCTGTTCTGTGCAGTGAGCCAAATCTACTAGTCCGTGCCTGTAACCAGCTAGGTCAGTTCTTGCAGCACCGAGAAACTAATTTGCGTTACCTAGCACTGGAAAGCATGTGCACGCTTGCCAGCTCTGAATTCTCACATGAGGCTGTGAAAACACACATAGAAACTGTTATCAATGCACTAAAGGTAAATATTAAGTGTACGGTCGGTTTTCAGTCTCTTCTCCCACCCCTCATGTCCCTTTCTTCGCTGCTTTTCCTCCCTGTCACCCCCAAAGCCCCTTATCCCTGGTTAGGCTAGTAATACTTAGGAATCAAAGGAGTTATTTTCCTCGATCAGGCTGTGCTGGCAGTAATAGAGGTCAGCTTTACTTTGTTTCTTCAGCTCACTAGTGAATCTGATACTTGTAGCTGTGGCCCCTGTAACAGTATCCTCCTCAATCTGTAGTGAAGCTGAAACTTGAAATTCGAAATGGAGAACACTGAGGAAGACTTTGTCCTGCTACCGTCTTGCTTGTATCACGTATTTTACCTTCACTGCGGTAGCTGAAGGAGAGCAGTGAAGTAGATTAGCTTCCACTGGAGCATGTGCAATTTTCCAAAAGTTAAGAAACCAGAAAGATGAATTTTCAGGTCATATTTCTGTGAGAAAGCAGACATCAAGAGGAAGACTAATTTGCACGTACATTTACTTTCACAGTTCAGTGTTTACATGTATTGTTTTCTTCCAAGCTCATACTGTAGAATATTCGTCTAACCTCAAAATGCAGGTCTGCTTTAGCTGAGCTTCTATTGATTTGAGGCAAGCTCCACATGAAAACTGCAAGACGTTAACTGCTCATTGGCCTGGTGACAATTTGGCAATTTCAGCCAGTTGTTAGTTCATCTGTGGCCAGTGGTACCAATTAGCTAGTACACAGAAGACTACAAACTCATTCACAGAAGTTCACTGTGCCTATGAAAAACTTTGAAAATTTGACCATGAATTATAATGTTTCGTCTCTTCGTTAAGTTGCATCTTTTCCAAACAAAGGTGAAATTGTCTTGACTTTTTGCTGTATGTCCTTTTGCAGACTGAAAGAGATGTGAGCGTACGGCAAAGAGCTGTAGATCTCCTGTATGCAATGTGTGACCGAAGCAACGCCCAGCAGATTGTGGCTGAAATGCTGAATTACTTGGAGACTGCTGATTATTCCATTAGGGAAGAAATTGTGAGATATTTTTAGTTCCTCAATTTTTCATATCTGACTTTGGTATCGCACTTATTGATTGGGATGTTATTTGTGGTAGAAATCCTTGAGCTGTGGTTTTAGAAACAAACTGAAAGGCTGTTAGTCTAGTAGCAAAGGATGTTCTTCGTTTAGGTTAAACTGCTGGAGGAGGGGAGAAAAAAGCACTTGAAAATAAGGAATTTTAAAACCTAATCTTAGCTTCAGGGCATTGCATGTAGAAAGTGAAACGTCGATGTTGTTTACTGATGTTTGAGCAGATACAGTCTCTAGATCTGAGAGTTACGTCCTTCTCAAGTCTACTGATGAGTAGCTTAAAAAACTACTGTGATGTCTACTTACTAGTAGGTAGAACTTCTTCCTATGTATGCTGTAAGGACATTGTTTCAGTCCAAAGACTCCCCAAAACGATGGCTGGTGATCAGACATCTATTTCCTTCCTCCTGGGGGGGGGGGAGAAAATTGCAGAAGGTGTAATGCCAGATCGTGGCATTTCTGAAACGGTAGCCAAAATCTATGCTTGTGGTAATTATTTAGTTTAGATGAGCACTAAATTTCCTTGAGCCGTGAAATGATCCTTTTTAAAATTTTTTTTCAAGAAGTTTTCAGTTTTTTAATCAGAGCTGTCTCAGTGATAGATTAATTTGTGATTTTATAGCAAAGCAAGCATTCAAAAGTATACAGCCTCAGATGCATCACATTCAGATGCATTGCTAGGAAAGTATTATGTACCTGGCAGCTGGTGTTTTCTGGCAGAAGATGTCAGTGTTCATCTTTTGCCTTTGCCATGGGAGCAAGTGGGCTAGTGGACGCATCTGAAAATGAGGCTTCTGTGCTACCATGTGATATCACTGAATGAATGTAAAAGTAAATCCTGACATACAGGTTATAGTAGAAGCTAGTCAACCTTCTTGATTCTTTTGCGTGTTCAGGTTCTGAAAGTTGCAATTCTAGCAGAGAAGTATGCAGTGGATTATACCTGGTATGTGGACACAATCCTGAATCTGATTCGTATTGCCGGTGACTACGTCAGTGAAGAAGTATGGTACCGAGTCATTCAGATCGTTATCAACAGGGATGATGTTCAAGGGTACGCTGCAAAGACTGTTTTTGAGGTGAGAATAATTGGATGGATTAATAAGGAAATTATGTTAGCTGGAAAATTTCTGAAAGGTAGTAAAAATAGAAGCCTTTTACAGTGGTTTTTTTTTTCCCCTGAGTTCTCTGGTTGCAGGAATCCAAACTGAGTAATAACTTGGTGATCTGTCTGGAAGTATGTAACCATTACCTGCTCTAATACAAAAGTAGGCTAGGAAACTAAACAAGGGAATGAGAGATGGCAAAGATATTTTTTAAATACAATAGAGATCAATGACTATTACTGTGTTCCTACAGGCCCTTCAAGCGCCAGCATGCCATGAGAACCTTGTAAAAGTAGGTGGCTACATCTTGGGAGAATTTGGAAATCTGATAGCAGGTGATCCAAGATCAAGGTAAAACACCTTTTAATTTCACTGAAGTACTTTTTTAAAAAAATCCATCTATTTAATATTCCTAAAAGTCAGTCAAGAAATGATTCAGCTCTTGATAATAATGCCACTGTGGTTGTCATGTCAACAGAATCTGAACTAATTATTTTTCTTCCCTTCTTTCAAGTCCGCTCATCCAGTTCAACTTGCTACATTCCAAGTTTCATCTGTGTAGTGTTCCTACCCGAGCTCTGCTTCTGTCTACCTACATCAAGTTTGTGAACCTGTTTCCAGAAATCAAAACTACAATTCAAGATGTATTGCGCAGTGACAGTCAGCTAAAGAATGCTGATGTTGAGCTGCAGCAGAGAGCTGTTGAGTATTTGAGGCTCAGTACTATTGCCAGTACTGATATATTGGTAGGTATAGAACCTTTTTTTATTATGCAGAACTCCTTTGCTGTTTCTTCTCTCAATAAGTAAACTTAACTAAACCTTAGCTGATTGCTCAGAAATCCTAATGCAGAATTAAAGATCTGTAACATGGACGCTGGTTCTTTTTAGTGTACATAACTCAGCTGCGGCCCTCTTTAATTTAGAACTGAAATCAAAGGTGTTACTTCTTTAGCAAGTTAAATGACTGCTTGTATATTAATAAAAACTTTCTAGGTTTTCAGAGATTTGATAAGCATTTCAAAGATGTATTTATTGGATCAAGTCCTCAAATTCTCAAACTGCCTGATTTCTTTCACTTCCATTCCTCCACACTATGATCCAGTTGTCTTCATGTCCTTTAGCTTTGCAATTATTGAGAAGTTAATGTCACCTCTGAGTGTGAGTGAAGGAAAATAGCATAGCCTAAGGAACCCTTGACAAAGGCAATGCGTAAACTGAGACCAAACAGAGTAGGAAGTCCTCGCTTAATCCTTTCAGATGTTTTGATGCTAGCGTTAAGCAGTTACAGACTATTTCTGAAGATCTGTGAAATCTACTTGTTTGCTGGTGGGCAAGAAACTTTTGTCTCTAGGAATTCCAGGTGCTTTGATCTGATGCTCTCGGATCTGGCCAGAGCATGGTGCTCTCAGCCTAGGTCTATAGACGTCTAGGTCTGACTAGATCCTGGGGTAATCTGTGGTTTCAGGTTTTGGTGTAGGTCTGCTATAGTCTTCTCCCTCCCTCCCTCTTCATTTATTTATTTTTTAAACGTACTTTATCAAACAGGTAATACACTCTTGTTCTCCTAAGCAGCTGCTTTAGGAGAACTTCAGAAAGTTTTAAATAATTTCTGTTAATGGCAAGTCTTATCTACCACTGTGTACCAGACTGCATATAGTCATGTTCTGTGTAGGTAATTATTTCTTCTTTTGCCTGAATGTCTCTTCAAAGACTGGGAAGTTGATTTGGCTTATTCTGTAAATATAATTAGTATACTTTTTTTTTTTTCCTGTGATAAGGCTACAGTGCTAGAAGAAATGCCTCCCTTTCCAGAGAGGGAATCTTCTATTTTGGCTAAACTGAAGAAGAAGAAAGGCCCAGGCACAGTTACTGACCTGGAAGAGATCAAAAAGGAGAGGAGCTCTGATATGAATGGAAGTGCTGAACCTGCATCTGTCAATGCCAGTGCTGTTGTGAGTTTAAAATCTGTTCTTACTTCACTAACTCAGAGGGTGTGCAGGTGAGGAAAGCCTGGTTTCCTTGGCTTTTTAGGGGCTTAAAGCTTCTTGTCTCAAATTTCAGACTATGAACATTTGCTATACAGTAGTCCCTTCTATGTTGTTATTTTGAGAAATATTGCTGTAGTCTTAAAAATCGAAATTTCCTTGCTGATGAAGGCTATAGTGAAGGTGAGATGTTTGAAATTCAAGTTACTCCTTTAAAAGTGTCGATTGTTCTTCTCCGTTGTCTAACATACCTAATTCTGCATCTTGTTTTGGGTTACTATTGTTTTTACTAGAAGTGGATGACACTTGACTGGGATGTCCTTAAATCAATAATTCCTGTTTATTTGATGGTACTATTTCTGTTCAGTTACGGTACACAAGTCTTCATTTTCTTCTGTGCTGAACCATCTCATTTTAATGTCAGTGAAGGCTGGTAAAATGAATGATTCCCATGACATAATACTTGTTAATGTTCTAATTTGCAGGTTATGCTTGTAAATACAGTTGAGATGCAGTAGCATTTTAGCATGTTCCCTGCCTTGCAACTTAGTCCTTTAACTCTTAATCATTTCAGTATATAAGAGTTAATGTTCCAAATGAGTTATGTTTGAACGGACAGATATATCTTTCCTGCAGAAAAGATAGCAAACATTCTTTATGTGCCAAATTGCCTGATGTTTCTGGTATTTAAAATTGTATTCTGCCTTTTGAGCTTCCCTTTGAGTTGAAGCAGTGTAAGAAATTCTGCTAAGTTACCTTCATCACCGGTTTGGATGTCACCTTATCTTGGATGCCTGAAGATGAACTTGGAGTTCATCTCTTTATTTTGAGTAGATCTTACTGATTCATTTCTGAAAAAAATTTTAACCAGGGATTTTTTGGTTAGCCTGCATCAAAGTCAGTCTTTGGAGTATATGAAAATTTTGAGTTGGCTTGTGTTTGAATTAGGTCTGAAATTTTGTTCTCGTGTCTCATGACTTGCATCCTCAGCATATCTGGCATAACGTAGGGTGCTAATATCTAATGCATGAACACTTCATTTAACGATCAGTCTCTGCTTTGCTCTTGCACATGACTTGTGCACGTATGAAGCCTTTATTTTATTAACAGTGCATGATTCTGTCTCCTGGTCACTGGATTTGTTCTACTTGAGCAAATTTATATTTTTTGAGATCTGATCTCTACGTATCTTGTCTTCCCTAGTCTACTCCTTCTCCATCTGCGGATCTGCTGGGTCTGGGTGCAGCCCCTCTCACCAATTCAGCTCCCCCACCTTCCTCTAGTGGTAGCCTGCTGGTGGATGTATTTTCAGATTCAGCTTCTGCTGTTGCACCTCTTGCTCCTGGTTCTGATGACAACTTTGCAAGGTAATTAAGTCATCCTCTAAGGCATCTGGTAAAGCATTTGTCTACTAAAGCAGGATTAGATAAAAGAATACAAACAATAAATAACTTTTGGTTTTGTTCCAGTTTACTGAATGCATTCCTGGTAGTAGTTGTGCATCATGAGAGGTATTCTTGAACTTTGTGCTGGACATGCTATCTTTATCGAATACCTCTGCTCATGGGAAACTGAGTCTGAAGTAAGCAACCTGAGAACGTTAGCCACACAGTCTCGTCTAGCTTTCGTGCTGGTTTTGCTTCTTTGTTAAACTAAGCTGCCTGTGCATCTTAATGATATATCTTGAATTTGGGCAATATCTGGCCTGATGTCTATCAGTTTAGGTTTGTCATGTTGTATCCTTGCATCTACATACTTATGGCAAACCGACACTGAAATATATACTGGTTCTCAGAATTTCAAGATATACTTTAATTGTTGTGCCACTGTCTGATAAACAGGTGTTTAAAAAAAAAAGAGAAAAAAAAGAAAAACAAAATAAGCTTTTCTTTTTTGAGGGGATTTGATACAAGTATCTTCCTAACTACACTGCCAACTGTAGCGTCAGGCAGAATGTATTATTAACCCCTTTAATATTAATAGCCACTGTGCCTGTGCTCTCATGTTATTTGGCTAAAACATTGGAAATAAATATTGTAAGATCATGGTATACCTTAAAAATCTATCATTCTTTGCCCAGAGAGCTTGTTACTATTGTCAAGGACCGCATTTTGAGTGATGTGATGACAAATTTGCAATGTATCTTAATATGGAATATATAATTATTGAAACTAATCTGCCTGGACCACTGAGAATTTCATCGAAATTTTATACTAGACAATATACTGTTGCAGGTTTTCAGTGATTAAGACTTGATCCCATATTTCCCCTGGAAGGCAATGAGTGATATTTGGTAATGCTACACAATATTTGAAGAAGCAACACAAGCTTGTTAGAGCTTTCTCTAAAATGTTGTTGTTTTTTTTTTACATAAAACTAGTAGCTTAATAAATAGAAGTTTTCTGAAAAGTTTTCTCTTTCTGCTGAAGGAAGCATAGCATTGCCCAGCCCCTTGATCTGTCTGTCTGTAGGTGATGAAACACTTCTCTCACGCTGTTGAGAAGTTGCCTTTCTTAGTTTCTTGCCACTTTTTAATACTGTTGTCACTTTTGCTTCTAATCTGTCACTTGAGTAAGCCTTTCTCTGTGTGCCCGTATATTCTTGCCTACATTTTAAATACTTGTAAGCATTGTAACTGATATACTTGTAATCGATCACGCCGCTGTAGTTAGAAATACCACTGATGTTGATGAGGTCTCTGCTTAAAAGCGCACATTCACAGTAGCCAACGTACGTCTGCATTTACGGTTTTGAACTGAATCTTTCTTACAGTCACAATTAACCACGTAAAAGGATTTTGTTAAGAGGTATGAACTTGAGCTACTGAGCACCTTCAGCCATCTCCTGTCTTCAGGAGGAATTGCTGGTTCCTACCATCAGGGAGGGGTGGGTTGGGGGAGAGAAGAGGGAGGGGGGAATCATTTAATGCCTAAAACCTTTCTAGGTGTAATGAGCTAGGGCAGCTAATTAATTTTTCGTGCATTAAACTCAGCAGTGCCATTTTTGAGGAAGGAGGTAAAAGAAGTAACTAAGCACTAAGCTGTCTTTACTAACTCCTGCTGTCTCTGTCGCTGCCACCTTTCTTCCTTTGTGCTGCCTGAACTAGCCCTGACCTGGCTTCATCTGAGGTAGTTTCTGAGGAACCAGCTGATACTGTGCATGATGCTGATGAGCTTTTTCACAAGTAAGCAATACTAAAACCTTGCAAGGCTGGGCAACTTCAAGAATATAGTTACAAAGCAAAACTATAGTGTACATTGAGTTAATACCAGCAAAAGTAGACAAACATGCTGTCAAAGTTGTGACTAGAACACGTCTGTAGATGCTGTGTATATTATGACGTGCTTATGAGTAAATATACAGCTCAGAGCTGGCTTTTATGAGTCAGTACTAGCACCCGCTGCTCTAAAATAAGGCAACGCCAGTTGTATATTGAGCTTTGCAACTATTCACAAAAAAAAGGAAAAAAAGGGTAAACTGTTCAAAGTACTCATATTTGGAAGTACGTTTTAAGTGCCTTGTATGACAAAGGCTAACGTTTGCTGACCACCTCTTCTACTTTAAGTGAAGGGTGACGGACAGAAGGACTGAAAACGCTGCAGAATGTGCTTCTCTCAAAATGACTGAAAAAAAATACCACTCCCAAGTCAACGTATACATGATACAGAACTGATAAAAACAAGGAAACTCTTTTTTTCTTTCAGGTTGAAACAGTCAAAGCTACCAACTTTTGAATTCTGCACCAGCCTAATGAATTTCAGAAGTTGTCAAGAATATGAATAAGAAAAATCCTAGTCTGTTGCCTGGTCCTTTATAGTGCGTGTGTGTGTGTGTGTAGCATATTGTGGCTTTCTTTGTAGTTTCTCAGGCATCCTATCAAGTAGAAATTTGAGTTATTTTAGTGTTCTACAAGTGATGATTTTGGTTGCAAAATGCATTTGTCTTTTTTAACTGCAGTTTTCTGCAAAGACCTCTCTTGCAGACTGATGCTCTCTAGGTTAACAACAATCTTCATCCTCTGTTTAAACCCTGAATTTTGTGGTTCTGAAATTATTTAATGTATCTTAATTTAAAACATATTTGCTCTCTCTTCCTTTAGGTTTGTGTGTAAAAATAATGGAGTCCTCTTTGAAAATCAGTTGCTACAAATTGGATTGAAATCTGAATTTCGACAGAACCTGGGTAAGTTTTCAGGCAGAGTGGCCGTCTGCATGAATCAAGCCCAAAGCCAGCACGATGTTGGGGATAGGACTTACTGAATAGAGCACTGGCCTGACTTCTTCCCATCTGTATCACTTTTGGTACTATAACAACTTTTTAACATAGGAAATAGCATTATCCAGTAACTGGGAGACTGCCACTGATTAAGTGCCTGTGTGATAGCTACTGCAGGAGAGTTCTCTTGGTTTGTTTTAATCTGTTCTTTTATTTTGAGCTGTGACTATCTTGGCAAGATAAACCATATAGGTGATGCTCCGTTTTAAAAATGTGCTTTAAAGAAGGGTAGAAAGTCAATGTATGAGATACTTGAAATACAAATCGTCCAGTATGATTACGTGCGATAAACCTCAAGCTGCTGATGCCTCTGTTCTTTTGTTCCTAGGACGTATGTTCATTTTCTATGGTAATAAGACATCGACGCAGTTCTTGAATTTTACTCCAACAGTAATCTGCTCAGATGACCTTCAACCAAATATCCTTCAATGCAGTACTGGTTGCCCGTTCTTTAGGTCTTGTGTTTTATGCTGCATGTAAGGGTAATAAAGCTGCTGGATCAAGGCTTCTTATCCTTGAACATAAAGGAATAGGAACTTGCTGATGCCTTTCTGAAGTTTTTATCAAAATCTTGAGCAGAGATGGAAGATTCTCTTTCTAAAACTCTGATTATAGAGACATTTATTTTCTGTGGATATAAGGGGATATTATTCTGAGTAAGCACGTAACGTAACTCTAGCTTTCTCTGCTGTCAACGAAGTTGCTGAGATATAGATGTGGTGTCCTGCATTATCAGGTGACTTCTGACTTGAGCTGTAAGTAGAAGAGTGCACATGCTCAAAGATGACAGTACATGAAACTAAGCTTTTAATGTATGGTTCCTCCGTAATGCTTTGTATTGTAAAGTGATTTCTGGGAGAGTATGCAACCCAATTGGTTTGACTCAGCATCACTGCAATGTTCACATCAAAATAAGGTGGTTTGGTGGCCTTTATTTTAGAGCGTGTGCCTTCAAGCCTTTTTGAGGGCATCTGTCTTAAGGAATTTTCCTGTAACTCTGGGAATTATCAGAGTTATTGCTTCTAGATGTGTCAATATGAAAAGAATATTTTCAGCCGTACAAGAATTAGACTTTGAGTTTTCAGAAGCCTAGAGAGATCCAGTGGACACAATGTTAATTCTTTCTGTAGTTTACTCATAACTTTTTAAAAAACAGCAAATATTATCAGTTCATTGGTCAGTTTCCTTAGCTACTTTTCATGCCTGAATCTTCAGACAAAACCTGTTGACCCCACAGTGGATGGAGGTGCACAGGTTCAACAGGTTGTGAACATTGAATGTGTGTCAGACTTCATGGAAGCTCCCATTCTGAACATTCAATTCAGGTAAAACCGCAGTAGTTAAATGCAATTAATTTAACCAAATAAAACACCTTTAAGTTGCCACGGCTCCCTAACTGATGTGTAGAATATAGACACACAAAGCGCAAAGCTATCTTGGGCAGATGATTTACCTGAACATTTGATCTAACAAAACTTGAAGCTACTGGAGGAGGGAAGGAACGCATTTGGAACAGTCGGATTAAAAAAAATCTACCCAAAAAAACTCACAGAGAAGCAACCACTGATAAAATGTCTCAAATACTTCTGTTTCTGCTATGCATGTAAACCAGCTGTCTTCTTTTCTCAGGAAATCTTGATGGGGGATATATGTTGAAACTTCTCCCTCCTGGAAACGAAGAACATTTGGGCAAAAAAACTTGGATAAGAAATGCACATAGCCGAAACCAGAATCTTGTTATGTCAACTCAGCATCAGCCTTTGGAAAAGACTCATGTTTACAGTCCTGGTTTCTGGCCTGCATTCTGTTATTCAAGTCTTAACTGTTTTTTGTTGGTGTATGTATCTAGAAGGGTAGCAAATTATATCAAAACAGATTCTTACTAGAAACTGCCGATTCACTTTCATGTGCCATCTAACAAAGCAAATAAATCCATATATCACTGGATTAGATCTGTAACTTAGAAATAACATCATCATCAGTTGATGGATTTTAATCATCAGACAGTTGCATATTAAAGTTCCTCCTCGATTGCTTGGTTAATTTAGGCTGAGAAACTGCTGGCACTATGTACTACACACACCGTGTTCTGTCTACTCTGTATGCAGGTACGGTGGAACATTCCAGAATCTTTCAGTAAAATTGCCCATCACACTGAATAAATTTTTCCAGCCAACAGAGATGTCTTCTCAAGACTTTTTCCAGCGTTGGAAGCAACTGAGCAAGTAAGGCATTTTCTGTATTTGCACTTGGGGCTTCTGTGGTAGACCAAGGAGAGTAAAAGGGTATACTGTGATTGTAGCTTGTACATGCTTAGTCTTGTGAGCTATAGACTCCTCCAATAAAATGAGTTGCTGTTGAACAGTGCTGTACATACTACGTGTTAAGAAATATTCATCTGCTCTGCTGGGTGAAACACTGGGTGGATGACCGGGCCCAGAGAGTTGTGGTCAATGGAGTTAAATCCTGTTGGCAGCCAGTCATGAGCAGTGTCCCCCAGGGCTCGGTGCTGGGGCCTCTTCTATTCAACATCTTTATCAATGATCTTGATGAGGGGATTGAGTGCACCCTCCGTAAGTTTGCAGACGACACCAAGTTGGGAGGGTGTGTTGATCTGCCAGGGGGTAGAAAGGCACTACAGAGGGACCTGGATAGACTGCATCAATGGACCAGGTAAACCATATGAGTTTCAATAGGGCCAAGTGTCAGGTCCTGCACTTCGGTCACACAACCCCAGGCAACCCTACAGGCTTGGGGAAGAGTGGCGGGAAAGCTGCCTGATGGAAAGGGACCTTGGTGTGCTGATGGACAGTCGGCTGAATATGAGCCAGCAGTGTGCCCAGGTGGCCAAGAAGGCCAATGGCATCCTGGCTTGGATCAGGAATGGGGTGGTGAGCAGGACTAGGGAAGTCATCCTGCCCCTGTACTCGGCACTGGTGAGGCCTCACCTCGAGTACTGTGTTCAGTTTTGGGCGCCTCAGTACAGAAAGGACACTGAGATGCTGGAGCAGGTCCAAAGAAGGGCAACAAGGCTGGTGAAGGCCTTGGAGAATATGCCCTACGAGGAGAGACTAAAGGAACTGGGGCTGTTTAGTCTGGGGAAGAGGAGGCTGAGGGGAGACCTCATTGTTCTCTTCAAATACCTGAAAGGTGATTGCAGTGAGAGCGGAGCTCGTCTCTTCTCACCGGTGACAGGACAAGGGGAAATGGCCTTAAGTTGCACCAGGGGAGGTTTAGGTTGGATATCAGGAAAAACTTCTTTACAGAAAGGGTTAAGTGCTGGAACAAGCTCCCCAGGGAGGTGTTTGAGTCACCTTCCCTGAATGTGTTTAAAAACGGTTTGGATGTGGTGCTCGGGGACGTGATTTAGTGGTGAGTTGTTAGAGCAGCATGGTTAGGTTGCGGTTGGACTTGATGATCGTGAAGGTCCTTTCCAACCTAAGAAATTCTATGATTCTGTCTTGCCTTGTCTTGCAGTCCTAAACAAGAAGTACAGAACATCTTTAAAGCAAAACACCCGATGGATGCAGAGATCACAAAAGCAAAGGTTGGTGGTAGTATAGTATCTTACAGTGTAAGAGCAGTGGTATAAGCACGCTTCGTTCATTTTAGCTTATATGGCAGTTGTATCATCCTGTTCACGTATAACAGACCCTTGGCAGGGCTGGGCTGAATGAGCTGCTTCTCAATATGGCTTGAATTAAGTGTAGTCTTCCACAGCAGCTGGAAACTTGAAGCTATGTATGAAAGCACAAATTCAGTGCTTAAAACTGAATTGGAAAAACTTGAGGCCTTAATTTATACTAGGGTCACTAGTTAGAGAATAAAACAGCATAGCACTGTGGCTTTTTATACAGCTATGTATCTGCCTCAGGCAAAACAGAAGTGACTCTAGTGATGGTAGAAATGGCTTTATCAAAAAGAAGAGAGGTTTAACTTGAATCTTACTAGATTCTCAGTAATTTTCCAGAAAAGATCTTCTCATGTGCAGCTCAAAATCAAGCATAACTCCATCACTTTAAAAATTTCTATTGTACTAACATTGATGCTGAATATCTCTTTAATGTCTTGAACACTTGAAACAAATCAGTCTCTTGCTTGTTTTACTCATAAATGGTGGCTGTGCTTTTGTAAACTTTGGTCTTTTTGTCTTTGTTGTCCCCACATGTAAATCTTCTGGGTCTCTTTCATAGATAATTGGCTTTGGATCGGCCCTACTTGAGGAAGTTGATCCCAATCCTGCTAACTTTGTTGGTGCTGGTATCATACACACAAAGACTACTCAGATTGGATGCTTGCTGCGCCTTGAACCCAACCTCCAGGCACAGGTATCGTTTTGTATCTACGGCATAAATACAAATTCTCGTCTGCGCTAAATTGAGAAAACAAGTCTACATCTAAAACTCCTTAAGGTGTTTATAGAAAATAACTCCTGCAATTGCTAATTGTGATCGCAGGCTTTAACAAGAAATGAAATTGCAGCAGCTAGTCCAGACATAGGTTGGTAAGCTGCTGCTTCATAGGAATTCTCTTCTATGTGTGTATCACTGTATTATTCCAGACTGTCCATGGATACTTATCTTGCCTGGAAGGCTGGAAACGTTTAGTGTTATTCATTTATGCACCTTGGATGAGGCTAAGTACAACTTCCTTTGTCGTTTAAGAAGAATAAAAGAATAATGTGGCTAAAAAAAAGAAAACATACACAAATGAACACAGAACTGTTCTGAGGAAGAATACCTGTAAAAGCATTTTTCTAGAGGTTTTATCAAATTTAAATGAGAACTAGAAGTAAATTTTGGGCATTAGTCTCCTGTTTTCCAAACAAGTGATGGTCTTTAGACTTTTCCACAACACTGACTCCTTTTAAAAGAAAAACAAATTTGGGGCATCGCCTTGTCATTAAAGCTTAGAAACGTTAGAATGATGGTAACTTTCCCAACAAGGGTTTGAAAGAACTCAATTTTTCAGTGGCTGCCTGCTTCTGGATGTTTTAATGGGAGGTCTTATCAAATCCAACAAAACAAGTAAATAGTAACTGGTTAACTTGCACTAGTTGTCGGTATATTAATTTAATACCAAACTATCCTTAAAAAAAATTTGTGTTCTTTTTCAGATGTATAGACTCACACTACGAACAAGTAAAGAAGCTGTATCTCAGAGATTATGTGAATTGCTGTCAGAACAGTTTTAATACTAACCATGACAGTTTTTTGTTTTTCCATTTATATCATTGTCATCATACTGCAAATAAATGTCTTGTACATCACTGTCTGAGTACTGCAATGTTAACCAATACCAGCTCCCTGCCTTAATAGGACTTGCCCCTTGTTTGAAATTGTGAGTGTGAAATGTACAGTACAGGGAAGTGACTTTTTACATTAAAATGGCTTTTAGTATGTTACACAAAGCGTGGGAAGGCTGTCTTTGTGTTTCTTTTATTGCAGAGGTCCCACTTTTAAACTTGTTAAAGGGAAATTGATTTCAGTGTAGTAACCAGAGGTTTCAACTGGAAATGGCTAGTGTCATTCTGCCTTAGTGCCTTTAACAGGTACTCCCTCTGCTCTGAGCTGAAAAAAAAAAAAGCAATGTGTTGATGCTCAGTAGGGTCAGTTCAGATGTTAATATATCGTCAGTGTAACGTTGAACATTGCTTCAGGTGTTGTACTGGATGGGAAGGGCAGACTCCAAGGTGTGTTTGAACCTGATTTACATGAGTGCTTATGTTGACTGTCACCAATTTTTGTTCTTTTGAGATATGCCACAGATCCAGAGTCATAAAATATTAAATCTTTTTCTCCTTTACATCTTAACTGTTTTTTGATCTTTGGGAAGTGTATTGAGCACAAACGCTATTCTTAATCCTTCTGCTTATCTCAAATAATGAGGTGAGCTTCTCTGGTAGGTAGTGAATGAGCACGTGTTTGTTTAGTCAAATTTAAATATTCTGTTTGTTTTTTTTCTGCTACCCTTTAAATTTAGCAAGTAGCAGTCCCGATGACATAACTAACTGCAGAGAGTATGGGTTCTCATCAGTGTGGTATTGTATAAAAGGAGAAGAGGGGAAAAAGTGGGCACTTGAAGGCTAAGGCATGCACTTTGTAGACAAATATTTAATTTTAAACTATTTTCCCCCTGATGTACAATGCTAAAACTTGAGGGGCTGAACAACTGGTATCTGTACAGTTTGCTGTCTGTTACTGGTGGTAAAAATATCCAACACGGTGTGGAAGACTTGTGTTGAGACCGGGAGTAGAAAGGCTGAGAGTGTTCAGCTTATACAGGGGCTTTTGCAACCAAAACCATTATAGCCTGTTCCACGTGAGCAAACTCTCTGCACAAAGTGGGCATAAGTTTGGCTCACATCGTTCAAGTCTTGAAATGCACCAAAGGCTGTTAAAACAAAGCAGGTGAGGTAGCAGTTAGGAACTGCGGGCAGTTGTCAGTGAGCAGTACTAGAGGTCAGGATGAACCAAGAGGTCAGCTGCTGCTGATGCGAAGAGCGCACCTCAGACCAACATTCCCTTACTTAAAGGAAGCCTAGGACTGTTGTGTCACAACACGTACAGCCAAGTATGCCCTTGAAATAAAGGCTTTGAGTAATAGGGATGGCGATGAAAATGAGAATACTGCTTTGCACACAGGAGGGGAAAGGATTCTACTGGGTTGATTATGGTTTGCTTTCTATCAGTGCTTTGAGTTAAAAGATGGAACTAGGCGATGACAGTTCGGTTTGGTTGAAGCCTTACGATTGTACTTGAGTACCAGAGAACTGAGGAGCAAAGGTTCCGGTGTGGTGTGTGTGATTGTTGTTTTGTGGTTTCTTTTTCCAGAAGTGGTTGGTAAATATGGAATTTATTGGCTGTAAGTTGTCCATAGACCTTGTCTTTCTGAAAAAGTTCTCTTGAACAACTGACCCTTTCATGGCCTCTCGAGCATCTAATCAAGGCTCTCTGATCGCAGATATTATCTTTTGAAAAATCTTCATAACCATTTCCTGCAGTCAAGTTGGTAGTTGGCAGAGTGCTACCAAGCTACCTTGTATTTGTCCTTTGGAGGCTGTGTGATCTTTATTAATCCTGTTATCTTAACCATGTTGTTGGCTGCTGTGTTAAAAATCCGATGTGCTGAACTAAGGGAGTCTTAGCAGAGACAGGGAGGAGCTTCTTTCATTTTTTTTCCCAATCCCTATTGTACATCTGTTTCTCTGAATATGTTCTGTGCCCTTGTTAAAGGACATCTCGAGACACGCTGTACTATACTACTTCACTTAGCTTTGGTTCCAGCTGTGCTAAAAATGTGCATTAAAAATATGGGTAGGAGGGGGGAAAGGGAAAGCGTCTTTTCAGTGGTGACTGTATTAAGCTTATGATTGTTCACGTTTTGTATTAGATGTCAGCTCAGTGAAGCCATGAGCAGAACAGTGAACAAATTAAGGATAAATACTTGATTTTTTTCTTTTTTTTTTGTGAATGATGGTTAACTTACCAAAGTGATGTATCCTTTCAAGCAGACAAAGTAATTTCTGCAGTAAACAGTGTTATTGTTTTCAAGTACAGTATTTTCAGGCATTGATGTGTGAAAATAACTGAATAGCAAAACAGGTAGCATTTGTTCATTCTTGACCTACACTCCAGTATGTAACATTTATGGTGATTGTCTTATTTGTATAAAACAAAGTTCTGTCAAATTAAGTGGAGAATTTTCATATAGAAGACTATATATTAGACTATATTCATCAGAAGAACATATTAAGATTAAATAAATGATTAGAACAGTAATCAGACTGTCCTTTTTTGTCTGGGGGAACGGGAGTGTAAAGAATAATTGCCCAGAATGGTTGTTTTATTCCAAATACAATGTTTTGGAACAGCAATTGATGTGGGATGGTAAATTCTTTCCTACAAACTTCTGGTGGATTGTTTTGGTTTGGTCTTACCTGCCTATGGATCTGACTTTGGGTTTTCTGTACAGTGTCTTTTTCTTGCTGGTTTTTTTTTATTGGTCATGTTATAAATAT
The DNA here is from genome assembly GCF_002078875.1 of Numida meleagris. Taxonomy (NCBI): domain Eukaryota; kingdom Metazoa; phylum Chordata; class Aves; order Galliformes; family Numididae; genus Numida; species Numida meleagris. The sequence goes on along the minus strand of NC_034414.1, from coordinate 15,258,924 downwards.
TCTACTGTGAAAACTTGATGTAGAATCTTTCTTCGTAAGTGTTTGTATATTTAACAGTGGCTGAGCATATAGACACTAACAGTACACATCACAGTAAATTGATGTAACTTATCGCAATACTTTAACACAACTTGAAACAACTGTTTTCTGGATTTCAGCTCATTTTCAAAACAGTGGCTCTTCCCTTGTTCCCATTCATTGCAAGGCATAAATAGAAACTTAAATGGTGTCTCATACATGGCTTTCCATGTTACTCTGTTTGAACAAGGGGGTGAGCAGGAGGCTACAAAAAGACACATCTGTTATTAGACCTAGGAAGGATTTGGTAAAAGTTACTTGGCTGTAAGGGAAGGGAGTACCTGAACTGTTAAATACTTCACTCAAACTTTTTGTATGCTTGTTTTTTGCTTTAGGCTCTTGTCTAAAACTCGCTTTAAAAAAAAGGTTCTGCACAACTCTTTCTCAAATGAATTGCAATAGGTAGTAGTGGAAAAACAATCTCTACTAGCAGCAAATAGAAATTGCTTGGGTGAACTGCCTGTTTCCTGTTAAGAGACTTTCTGTTTGGTAACTATTCTGATGCTTCAAAACATAGCAGACAATTGCCCTGCAAATTTCTTCTTTGTCCAGAAGCCACTGCCTTTCTACATTAATGACATATGGAGAAATGCCCCACGTGAAGGATGCAGAGAGGTACCTCCTCCCAGGGAGGTTTTGGCTCGTGTAGCACCTTGCGGTCTGACAGCTGGTGCATCTAGAAGATGAATACAAGCACCACACCTGCTTTCAAAGGAAAGGCAATGGCTTGTCTTGGTTGTCTCTTCTCCTGGTTTGTGCAGTAATGGGCTAATCCACAGGTCCTAGTTCAAGTATATTGAACCTAACAGCCTTTTTGCAGCTAAAATAATTGGTCAAACAATGAGAAGTAATTTAACAAATCCAATTCCTTCTACTTTATTTGAAAGTCAAAATTCTGTTCTTGCACAGTGCACAGGCCCATGTTCAGCCTCTAGTTAAGTATTGCCCTGAGCAAGGCTAGATGGTCTCTGACAGTCTTTCCTCCTAACCCATGCCCACTCTTTCTCCCCACCCCTTTCCCTCAAGATTTGGAATAATTCGTCATTCAGTTAACTTCATTGGTGCTCCAGGTAACTGCTCAGGAAGCTCCCTGCAAGGCGAACCTATATAATCAGTACAAAAGAACTCCCCGCAATGAGCAGTCACCATGGAAGTATTAGGTTGTAATTAACGTTTAACAAAATTAAAATAAAAAGTTAAAAAACAAAACAACACCTATATCTGAAGTTATCTGAAGGTCTGGCTATTGTATGCAGCTGTCAAAGCTGCAAACACAGCCCCCAAACACAATTATTTCCTTAGTGAGCCTTTTGCCAGGGTTATCTGGGTCTTCGCAGGGCAGTTGGAATTCCTCCTTATGGAGCTGTAATGGCCTACAACAGCTGCATACTGCGTTGACCACCATATTCTCAACATTCAACCTGTTTGGAAGAGAGGGAGGATCAGGTAGGACTTGCATACAGCCTTTTAGGTTTTGTTCAGGAATGGATTTTGTGACTTGGAACAGTTGTGCAAGGAATGCAGAAGCAGCTCATCCACCTGGTGCTACGCCATTGATTAGCACTGCAAAATGTGTCATAGGTGAAACAAGAAAATCCTTTTGGGCTTGCATGGAAAAGAAATTTAAGTAAGAATATCTGTGAATGGACGAAAAGTTGGTAGTCTGTCGTCCTAAAAAAAAATAATTAAAAACAACCAACCCAAACCTTGCAGCACTGACATACTTTGTTTAGAAGCTGAAGTGAGAAGATATTCCCTGTTCGCACTCTAGATCTCTACGCACTCTTGTTCTGTATGGGTGCTCTTTCTAGTTAGCTGGCTCGTGCCCCAATGCCATATTGCTGGGTATAGATCACACAGGTTTCTCTCACTGAATTGTAAAGGGAGTGGTAGCTGACAAATATCACTACTCACAGGGGCTACAGAAGAAACAGGCTTAGTGTACTTAGATTATAGAAGCTCTCCAGTATCCTTACTTTGTTGAAGATGGACACGATCCTTCACATCGGCTCAAAGTGACGTTTGCAGAACAGCCTTTGTAAGTTATGTTTTCTTCATATTCGATTTTTTTACAAAACTCTGTCAAACATTAAAAAAGGAAAACAAATATTTCTGTTAATAATGGAGTGCAAATTCAGTGGAATAGAGCTTTTTGAAACTTATGAAACCACAAAGATATAAATGAAACTACGAGCTGATTAGTTCGGATAGAATTATTTCTGGTTCACAAATTTGATAATGGATGCAACGTACTTGAAAAGTTCTTGATTTGCTCATTTTAAGAATTTGTTTCTTGATAGGCATGTTAGATAACATCAGCTAGACTTTTGAAACTTAAATACTTCTCTTTCATTTCTAAATTGAATGCGTAATGCCACTTGGAAAGTAATACATACTGATTTTCTACTTTTTTCTAGTCATCCCCAGACTTGAAGCAAAGCACACTAAGCATTATATGAAGCAAAAGCAATTTTATGTGAAGCATTTTATGCACCTCACGCTGCTCCTGTACAATTCTCATCAGGCTCCCTGCTTGAAGTAAGGTTATGGACGAAACGAGCATTGGTGAAGGCAAGGCTCAATTAGTACTGAGGTAGGAACTGGAGATGTTGAAAATGAGGCAATCACATACACTAATGTACTCTCCTCTACCTGCATCTCATAAATTAAGAGCCAGCAAAAAGGAGAATGGACAGTGATAGTGGTATAAGATAGCAGAGAAGGAACAGTTACAGTAAAGGAGGCAGTATGATAGGAACAGGTTGCCCAAGGAGGTTGTGGATGCCCCGTCCCTGGAGGCGTTCAAGGCAAGGCTGGACGTGGCTCTGGGCAGCCTGGTCTAGGGATTGGCGACCCTGCACTCAGCAGGGGACTTGAAACTAGATGATCATTACGGTCCTTTTCAACCCAGGCCATTCTATGATTCTATGGTAGGGTTGAAGTATACTTTCCAGATAGGTTCTCCTTTGTGTGTGGAACTAACCCAAAAGAGAATGCAGGAATTGGCTGAAATTGAGAAGTTGTTTCCTGGGTCATCAAAGACATAAAAATATTTATAACCGTCCCCCTCCATGTAAATATCAGTGCACTGCAGGAATCCTGCTGTCATGAAAACAAAGACCTTAAGACAACTCCTCTGTACTAAACAATATAATGCAGAAAGTTCAAAACCAAAAGATACAGTCAGTGCATTAGCAAAGAATATGTAATATCTCAGAAAAATTCACACACATGAAACAAAAAATATACTAAACACTAAAATATGATACAGTAAATGACAAGGAAATACTTCACCTTGTGGTACTGTTGATGGCCTAACAGAAGACAAGGAAGTTGAAAGTCCAGAAGTGACAGAAAGAGATGATGTGGTACGCGTGGTGGTTAATGTCGTTGTTCGAATAGAGGTCTGCTCAACGGATGGGATCTCTGTGGAAGCAGTAGTAGTAACACTGGGAGCAAACTTAATTGTGGTAGGTAAGAGACTTGGGATCACAACTGGAGGGGATTTGGCAGAGACAGCAGTAGGAAATGCTACTGAAAATGTTTCACCAGGTGGAGTAAAAGAAAATGTGGTATTCTGTGTGGAGGATGAATATGTAGCACTCTCAGAAGAGAGAAATGTGGAAGGAGAGAGGGTTGTAAGTGTAGGCTCTGGCGTGGATGTTGGGGGTGAAGTAGAGAAGAGTGTGGATGGGGCAGCAGATGGCAGCCTGGTGCTAAGAGTGCTGCTGGGGGCAGGGGATGTTGTTGTCAGTGGGACTTCTGGGCTGCTGGTGGGGCTGGCCTCACTGGAGACGGAGGTCTTGGAGATGCTGGTGGTAGCAGGTGTGGCAGTGGTCTTCTCTGTGATGATAGATGGCACCATGTGCAGCACAGTTGTCTTTTTGTGGGTAGAGGTTGCTGGAAAGAAAGCATAGGTTGGTTGAAGGATAACCTGGGAAGGGAAAGCAGTTTGGCTGTTCCCAGACAGAAGCCCCAAGACTATGCATGTGGGATGGTAGGATCTTGCCATGCTCTTGACTCTTGCTGGTCAAAAGGCAGGAATTGGCCACTGGCTCCTGCGCTTTGCCTCCCTAGAAAGGTGAGGTAAGAACAATGCCTCAGGGCTGCCCTCCAGCACCAGAAGAGGAACAGCTAGAAGGCTGCCTCTCTCTGGAAGAGGAAACTCTGCATGTGTCCGTGCCCATTCAGGACACTAGCACAGGGTACTGTCTGCCTGCTCCAACACAGGCAGGGCATTCTCTCATAGCAAATGGTCTCCAAGGAAGAAAAGAAGTTCCTCCTCAACCCAAATCACAGCACAGACCCAGTATCTCACCATAGATTCCAGGAGCAACAGTGTTAAAATCAGTGGGCAAA